>NC_080180.1:300000-377268 GCF_950295315.1 Erinaceus europaeus | reverse complement strand
CTCTCTCCCTCTCTCTCTCTGTCTCTCCCTCTCCTTCTCTCCCCCCCACCTCTCTCTCTCATGTGCTGGGGTCTCATTCATGCTCACTTCTACTCCTCCCAGCAGAACCTTTTCCATCCTTTCAGTTTCAGAGAGAGGGAGAGAGGGAGAGACTGTTGGGTAGTATGCCAGCTCCCCCAGCTTAAAGCTTCTGTCTCTAACCCTGCTTAACTACACACCGGCATGCCTGCAGGCATTGGCTTCATCCCACTCAAAGCTGAGGTCTATTTAATAACCACTGTTCACTAAGCACCACCCTGCCTGCAGGGCACTGGTTTAATCCCACTGGTTCAGGATGTCTTTTTGCTCTGCCCCCTCTCGTAGTCACCCTGATCTCCACCACTGTCTTTTTTCGCGCCACCCTTTCTACCTCACACCCTGTTTCCACCCTACTTGGTGAGTATATATACAAGCTGCTTTTCTGAGTAAAAACACTTGAAATTGCTTTCTGGCTCCGCGAGTTCCAGAGTCTCTCTCCTGCGACTAGTGCGGCACAAGTTCCTGACCCCTCTCCCACGCAGCAGCCTAGATCGGCTCCAGTCGAGTTCTCTCCAACCCCGAGAGCACGAGCTCGGGAAGAAGCACCCTCAAGCTCTCCCGGCAAGAGACCACAGTGCCGCTTCTCTCTCCTGGTGCTGTCTGTGGTGCTCACTGCAGTGCCGAAGGCTCAAACCCAGGTCCTTTTAAAAATGTATTTATTTACGTATTGGGTAGAGACAAATTGAGAAGGAAGAAGGAAGAGGAGGGGGAAGAGGAGGAGGAGGAGGAGAAGGAGCGCTGCAGTGCTGCTTCACTGCTTCGTTGCTCCACTGCTTAGAGGCTTCCCTCCTGCAGGTGAGGACTGGGGCTTGAACAGTCTTTGCTCACTGTAACGTGTGCACTCAAGAGTCACTTGATGGTGCCCCTGGTTGAGCACAAGTCACCATGTGCAAGGACCTGGGTTCAAGCTCCCAGTCCCCACCTGCAGGAGGGAAGCTTCTTGAGTGGGGAAGCAGAGCTGCAGGTGTCTCTCTGTCTCTCCCCTCTCTATCTCCCCATTCTGTCTCCATTTCTCTGTCTCTGTCCAATAAACAAATAAATACCAAAATATCTTATTTTATTTTATTTTGCTCCACAGTAATCTCTGGGGGTTGGTGCCGGCACTATCAATCCACGGCTCCCGGTGGATATTTTTTCCATTTTATTGGATAGAACAGAGAGGAATTGAGAGAGGAGAGGAGACAGAGAGACACCTTCTGACCTGCTTCACGTCTTGTGAAGCTGCCCCTGCATGTGAGAAGCTGGGGGCTTGAACCCGGATTCTTGCGTGGGCCCTTGTGCTTAGTACTGTGTGTGCCACCTGGGCCCCAACAAACTATTTCTAGACATGTCCTCCACTGGGTATGCCACCGCCCGGCCCGTGACCCAGGCCCCTTTGGCCGGTCAAGCTGCCTTATGCCCATGAAAGGAGACTTTGACTGAGGCAGACGACGGCCGTTCCCATCAGTGGCCACCTTGGAAGTGAGCCGCAGCACCCACTCTCCCCACTTCATCACCCCACCTGTGCTGTCTGTCCGTCCCTGTCTGTGTGTCTCAGAGCCTGTGACCCAATCAGAAAACCTAGAAGTGACTTCTCCAGCCCAGGGTGACCTGTGCTCAGGCTGCTGCATAAAACCACAATTCCTCTCAGCCTGGAGACTAGGAGTGGAAACACGTCTCCAATCCCAGGAAGCTCAGTAAGGCCTCCCTGCAGGGTGTCTGTGAGCACCCAGGGCCAGGAGACCCAGCACCCCCCCAGCACCCTCTCTGCAGGGTGTTTGTGAGCACCCAGGGCCAGGAGACCCAGCATCCCCCCAGCACCCTCTCTGCAGGGGCCTGTGAGCACCCAGGGCCAGGAGACCCAGCAGCCCCCCAGCACCCTCCCTGCAGGGGCCCATGAGCACCCAGGGCCAGGAGACCAGCATCCCCCCCAGCACCCTCCCTGCAGGGGCCCGTGAGCACCCAGGGCCAGGAGACCCAGCATCCCCCCCAGCACCCTCTCTGCAGGGTGTCTGTGAGCACCCAGGGCCAGGAGACCCAGCATCCCCCCAGCACCCTCTCTGCAGGGGCCTGTGAGCACCCAGGGCCAGGAGACCCAGCATCCCCCCCAGCACCCTCTCTGCAGGGTGTCTGTGAGCACCCAGGGCCAGGAGACCCAGCAGCCCCCCAGCACCCTCTCTGCAGGGGCCTGTGAGCACCCAGGGCCAGGAGACCCAGCATCCCCCCAGCACCCTCTCTGCAGGGTGTCTGTGAGCACCCAGGGCCAGGAGATGGCGCCAGAGCCCACCCAGAGCTAGCAGGTCTTGGCAGGTGCAGGGGGGCTCCAGGGCCTCCTCAGCTCTGCCCCCCCCCCCCACACCTGGGTCTGGTGGGAGACCCATCCCATTCACCCTAGGTCTGTCTGTCTGTCTGTCTGCATGCCCCTGCCCTGCTCTTCCTGGGAGCTTCTGGGAGGGGAGTCACACAGCCCTTGCCCACCTGCGTCCTCACTGTGTCAGAAGAGGGGCCCTTCAGCTCACCTCAGGGGTGTGGCCTCCCCTTGGGACCCAGGGCCCTCATGCCCCCGACCGCCCAGCTCCCCACCTCAGCGACTCACAGAGGATCAGTTCTCTGGGGCCTGAGGAGGACACTGGGGAGGCCTCAGTCAATATTTGGTTTAATTATTTTCTTTAATTATCTCGGTCACGGCTGTGCTCACCAGGCTGGGACGGGGCACCCGCAGCCGCGGCTTCCGACCACTGTCTCCCCGCTTGACCAGCAGACAGGACAGCAGTGGTGGGCGCGACATGTGGGCTCACCCCTCACGTACACCCACCTTTTCTCTTTTTTTGATGGAGGATGAGAGACAGAAAGAGGGAGAAAAAGAGGAACAAGAAACAGAGATGCCTGCAGCCCTGTTGCACCCTCAGGAAGCCTCCCCTGCAGGTGGGGTGGGGAGGGAGGCTTGACCCTGGGTCCTCACGCATGGCAATGTGTGCGCTCTACCAGGTATGCCAACGCCAATCCCGGGTGTTGGCTTCTGCCTCTGAGAGGAGCAGGCTCCCAGGGGTCAGAGGCTGGACACACAGACGTCCCCAGCTCAGTGGGGCAGGTGGAGGGAGGGGGGAGGCAGCGGGGTCCTCGTGGCTACACTGTCCACTCTGCCTGCAGGGCCACTGCAGGCCCCAGCTGCCCCCTGCCCCCCGGCCTTGCCAGCACCTGCCCACAGCTCTGGGGGGCCGACTGAATTCTTTGGGGGAGAGTTCTGCAGAGAGCATGCAGACCCCCACAACCTTCTGCCACTGAGGGGTCTTCCTGGGGCCACTGGTGCCCCCCCCACTTCAGAAGGAGCCTAGGCTTGTCCCTGCCCACCCTCTTCCCAGGATGCTCAGGGGAGGGGGACGGGTCCCACCACTCATCTGGAGTCCAGTGCCCGCAGGCCCCTGAGTCCATCTGCCCCCACCCCACCCCCACCAGTCTCACCCCCAGAGGCCGGCAGCAGCAGCAGCAGCAGCAGGATGGCCCCCGTGGGGATGAAGGCAGGGTGCTCTTGGGGCAGGAGGGGCTGGGGGCCACCGAGGCAAGAGACCGCCATCCTCTGCACGGGCATAGCGCCCAGCTCCCAGTGAGCGTGGCAGCAGTGGCCTTGGGAAAGTGAGCAGGAGGTGGTTCTGGGGCTGACCACAGCTTCCTGGGGAGGGTGGGGAGGGTGGGGAGGACGAGGAGGGAGGGTGGGGACCTTTCCTGGAACCCTGACAGGCAGGTACCTCCCACAGGTTCCCCTGGGAGAGCCTGGGCAGGGACTTTACAAGACCCCTTCTTCATGGGGACACAGGGACACAAGACATGGGGACACAGAGACAAAGGATACAGGGACATGGGGACACAGGACAGTGAGGTGGCATACTGGCTGGGCTTTGGGCTTTGCAGCCTGGGTTCCCCTCCAGGCCAGCATGAGCCAGGGTCCTGCTCTGGCCTCTCTTTATGACTCCCACCTGTGAAATAAAAATAAAACCAGGAGAGAGAGGCCCCGCCGGCCTCAAGGCAGCTTCTGTGTTTTTGCCGTGGGAAGGGCAGTGGGCTGCAGTGGGCGCACCCCTTGGGAGCTGGGTGCCTGGGCTCGGGGTGAGGAAGACTGGCTTCCAGAGAAGCCAAACGCCCTGAGTGGACCCGGGAGCAGAGGGAGCGAAAGAAGGGGGCAGCCCCAGCTCAGGAGAAATCCTCGAGGCTGCCCCCCAGCTCCCTGCCCAGGAAGCCCTGCCCTGACTTGGGGACCATCAGGGCCGAAGTCTGAGAGGGGCCACCTGAGGCTGTGGTGTGGACAGCAGGGGTCCAGGGCTTAATGGTGCATTTGTGGGGGGGTATAGCAGACCTTTCCCTCCAGCTACTGGGGGCTGGGGGCTGGGGCTGGGGCTTAGGGCTAGGGACTGGGGCTAGGGACTGGGGTTGGGGACTGGGTAGTGGGCTGGGGCAGGGGGCGGGGCTGGGGGGGCTGGGGCTGGGGGGCTGGGGCTGGTCCTTGGGGCTGGGGGCTGGGGGCTGGGGCTGGGGCTGGAGGCTGAGGGTAGGGGGCTTAGGGCTGGGGCTTGGGGCTGGGACTGGAGGCTGAGGGTAGGGGGCTGGGGTTGTGGGCTGGGGCTGGAGTTGGGGCCCTGGGGCTGGAGACTGGGCAGTGGGCTGGGTGCTGAGGTCGGAGGCTGGGACTGGAGGCTGGGGGCTGGGGGCTGGGAGCTGGGGCTGGGGCTGGAGGCTGGGGGTTAGGGGCTGTAGATTAGGTAGTAGGCTGGGGGCTGGGGCTGGGGGCTGGGGGCTGGGGGCTTGGGGCTGGGAGCTGGGGCTGGAGGCTGGGGGTTAGGGGCTGTAGATTAGGTAGTAGGCTGGGGGCTGGGGCTGGGGGCTGGGGGCTGGGGCTTTGCTCTGGGGCTGGGGCTGGGGGTTAGGGGCTGGAGATTGGGTAGTAGGCTAGGGGCTTGGGGCTGGGACTGGAGGCTGGGGGTTAGGTGGCTGGAGATTGGGTAGTAGGCTGGGGGGCTGGGGGCTGGGGCTGGGGCTTGGGGCTGGAGCTGGGGGCTGGGGCTGGGGCTGGAGGCTGGCACTGGGGCTGGGGCTGGGGATGGGGCTGGGGCTTGGGGCTGGGACTGGAGGCTGGGGGTAGGGGGGCTTTGGCTGGGGCTGGTGGTGGACCTCGCACGGGACTCCCCAGACTAGCCACCCATCTCTGCTCACACACTCAGAGCACATCTCACTTCCTCTTGCACAAGGCTGAGCACCTGCCCACAGGGTGAGAAAGGTCCCAGAGAGCTGCTCCTGCCTGCTCTCTCCTCCCCATCTCTCTCCCTCTCCCCCTCACTCTTACGCTTGTTTTTCTCTCTTCCCACCTCTTTCTCCTGTCTCTCTCCTCCCTCTTTCCTCTCTCTTCCCTCCTCTCTCTCCTTTCTCTCCCCCCTTCTCCTCTCTCTCCTCCCTCTCTTTCCTTCATCTCCCCCCTCCTGCCTTTATCTCCTCTTCTCTTTCTCTCTCTGTCTCTCTCCCCTTTGTCACTGCCAGGGTTCCAGTAAGGCTTGTTGTCTGCATGACAAATCCGTCACCCTGGGGCCTTCTTTCCTCTTTTTTCTTGTCTTTTCTTTTATTTAATAAAAACAGAAAGAATTTGAGAGGGGATAGGAGATGGAGAGTGAGAGAGACAGAGAGACACCTGCTGCCCGTGTCCACGTCTGGACTCTGCTTTGTGCACTATCTTGTCCCTCTGCTATGAGTCTGGGGCCGGCCTCCCTCACTCCCTCACCTGCCCACATCACCTCCTCCCTCCCTTCTCCCTCCCTCCTCCCTCCCTCCTCCCTCACCTCTCTCCTCTCTCCCTTTATCCCTCCCTCCCTCCTCCCTCACCTCTCTCCTCTCTCCCTTTATCCCTCCCTCCCTCCTCCCTCACCTCTCTCCTCTCCCTTTATCCCTCCCTCCTCCCTCTCCTCCTCCCTCACCTCTCTCCTCTCTCCCTTTATCCCTCCCTCCTCTCTCTCCTCCTCCCTCCCTCCTCCCTCACCTCTCTCCTCTCTCCCTTTATCCCTCACCTCCTCCCTCACCTCTCTCCTCTCTCCCTTTATCCCTCCCTCCTCTCTCTCCTCCTCCCTCCCTCCTCCCTCACCTCTCTCCTCTCTCCCTTTATCCCTCACCTCCTCCCTCACCTCTCTCCTCTCTCCCTTTATCCCTCCCTCCTCTCTCTCCTCCTCCCTCACCTCTCTCCTCTCTCCCTTTATCCCTCCCTCCTCCCTGCTTTTTTGACTGCTCCCTGCTCAGCCTCCCTCCCCTGCTGCTGACCCGCTCTAGGTCTCCCCTCCCTCCCTGCTTCCTGTGTTTTAGGAGCAGAGCCTGACCAGCTCCTCCGTTCACACCTGTGAGAGGGCACCAGGCTTAGTGGAGACACGCCGGGCCCCCCACAGAGTGGCTTCCAGTGGACACAGGGCCCATGCGGCAGGATCAAGTCACTTCGGGGCAGTTTGGGGTGCCTGGGGAGGGTGGGAAGCCCAGCCTGGCTGCTCCCTCACATCCCCGGCTCAGAGAGGCCCTGGGTGCCCACCCACCCTGGGGGACTTGGGGGGCTGGGGGCAGCGGGAGGCCGAGCAGCACTTCTGTCTCCACCACTGGCCGCAGGCAGTGGCCCTCTTCAGCTGGGGTTGGCGAGACGTGGACACACGGGCGGGGGCGGCACCCAGATGGCACCCACCCTGAAACATGGTCCTCCAGAGGGGTGCAGGCAGGACGACGGGGTGCAGGGGCAGGCTGGTGGGGCTGAGGGCAGAGAGGTGGAGCCAGGAGGATGAGGAGGGGGAGGAGGAGGGGACACACACAGGTGGTTCCAGTCACAGCTGAGAGGAGGGAAGAGCCCACTGTGGCTCCATGAACGAGGGTTTAGTGTCTCTGCGTTTGCTCACTGGGGGACAGAGAGAGTGCGGCAGTTGGGAGAAGATGAGGGGAGGTCGTGGGAGGGCCCAGTGGCAGCCAGCAGGAGGAGGGTGGGGGACTGGCTCTGAGTGTCAGCCGCGGGGTCTGCAGGGTCCTGCCGGCAGGCAGACTCTCTCAGAGCACACGGCAGGGCTGTGGTCTCATGAAGGCAGACTTTATTTGTGTGACCAGCGACACCAACATCATTAAGTGACATCTGACTGGCAATCAGAGCTTCTGGTGAAACTCAGGGAAACATCCGAAGCCTGACTTGTGCACGAGCTTTAGAGGGAAAACTCCACTCCTGTGTTGGAGACAGACGTGCGGAGTGCGGACTGGGTGCTTCTGCAGAGGTGTGTGTGCAGGGAGGGAGGAGCCCAAGGCGAGGGCAAGTGAAGGTGGCGTGTTCCCCCCAGCGGGGAGGGTGCCGTCCTGCAGTCAGGATCCCCGGGGACACCTTCTTCCAGGCCTCACACAGCAGCCAACACTGTGACCAGGGTGGGACTCAGGGCAGGTGGCAGGGGCTGGAGGGGGGTCCTGGGTGTGTGTGTGTGTGTGTGAAGCACAGGTCCATTTTGTTTGAGAGCGGCCGCAGGCGGGCAGCCCATGAGGATACGGCAGGGACAGTTCTGCTACTGACGGGGCCCCAGGGCAGTCAGGCCGGCACAGGCGGCCAGAGAAAAGCTGGAGAAGCAGGTGGGCCGAGGGCTCAGGCACCACAGTCCCCCACAGTCCTGTGAGGGTACAAGGGCCGACCCCAGGCAGCCGGCCCACGGGCACTTCCTTTGTGCCATTCCCCAGTCTGGCCAGAAGTCCTTCTTCGCATGGGTGGGTCCAAGCAGTCACACGGCCAGGCGGGGACAGTGGCACTGAGCAGTCGCCAAGGGAGGGCCACAGAACAGCTGAGCTCAGCCGGACGCTTGCGCACAGACGGACGGGATGGACGAGTGACAGGGACTCTGATGTGAGTACCCGCCGAGAAAGTGCTTGCAGGGACCGGGCTGGTCCTCTCGCTAGCTTGCTGGGTTGTAGGGGTCCACAGAGTAGACTTCTCGGGTTTCTAAGTGGATGTCTCCTCCTCCTCTGGGGGCTCTGTTGGTGTAATAATTGCTGGAGAAAGGGGGGAAACACAGTTGGCTCGTGTTCCAGACAGACCACCAGGTGCTGCCTTGGCTGGTCCCCAGCACACGCTAAGCACTTATTTCATCATTAACCTACTGAAGTAAGAGTTGTAAGCCTCACCGCCTGATTTTGGAAAGGTCTGGAAAATAAACATGTCTGGCAGCCAGTGTCCGAGAGAGAGAGAAGCTGATGCCAGGCAGCCCCCCTGGGGCCCAGGGCACATGGAGGACCAGAGGCTGGGGTGGGGGGGGGCATCTGCTTGGGGGGACATCAAGAGTCTGCCCTTCGGACGCCCTCACCATGTGTCCTGGAGCCTCCCCTCCCCAGATCCCTGCCCCACTAGGGAGACAGAGACAGGCTGGGAGTGTGGATCCACCTGCTAACACCCATGTCCAGTGGAGAAGCAGTTACAGAGGCCAGAGCTCCCACCTTCTGCTCCCCGTAAAGAATTTGGGTCCAGGGGGCCGGGTGGTAGCACGTGGTACGAAGTGCATGGACCAGCATAAGGATCCTGGTTCGAGCCCCTGGCTCCCCACCTGCAGGGGAGTCGCTTCACAGGCGGTGAAGCAGGTCTGCAGGTGTCTCTCTTTCTCTCCCCCTCTCTGTCTTCCCTTCCTCTCTCTATTTCTCTCTGTCCTATCCAACAACAACAACATCAATAATAACAATGATAAACAACAAGGGCAACAAAAATGGGAAAATAGCCTCCAGGAGCAGTGGATGCGTAGTGCAGGCACGGAGCCCCAGAAATAACCCTGGAGACAAACAACAACAACAACAAAAAACTTTGGTCCAGGCTCCCAGAGGGATAAAGAATAAGGAAGCTTCCAATGGAGGGGAGGGGACACGGACTCTGGTGGTGGGAACTGTGTGGAATTGAACCCTTGTTATCTTACAATCTTGTTCATCGTTATTAATCACTAATAAAAATTTTAAAAATGAATTTGCCCTACTGGGACATAATCTTCTAATATAACTTAAAAGTAGATCTCTATATTTGATGTTTAATTTTATTGATTAATTTTTTAAAATCTCTCTCTTTTTGCCTCCCATGTTATCACTGGGGCTCAGTGCCAACACTATTAATCCACTACTCCTGGAGGCCATTTTATTGGACAGGACAGAGAGAAATTGAGAGAGGAGGGGAGACAGAGAGACACCTGCAGCCCAGCTTCATCATTTGTGAAGCTTCCCCTGCAGGTGGGGAGCCGGGGCTTGAACCTACATCCTTGCGCTTAGCCGGGTGTGTCACTGCCCAGCCCCCTGATTTCACAAGAGAAACCGTAGTTCTGTTCTGGCACGTGCAGTGCTGGGGTCGAACCCAGGGCCTCCCACAGAGCCCTGCTGGGCCTCCTCGCTGGCTGGCAGTCTTGGCGTTTGTCAGTCCCTGCAGACCACACACTGGACATAATCAGGGATGCTCTCACTTTGACTCCGTGGAAGCACCTGGGCAGCTGGGCTGCTGGAGTCACTGCCCCAGCGCGGCCCGGGGCAGGGCGGTGCAGTGTGCACGTCCCCAGGGGCATGTGCAGGCTCAGAAGCAGAGAGGCTGAATGGCGACTGCCCGCGCTCTCAGCGCCGCTTGGAGGAGCCAGCTTGTCGGGAGACACAAAAGGCCCGCGTAAAGCGCGATTCTCAGGTAAAGCGCGATTCTCAGGCGTGGTTAGAAGAGCCCCTCGGCTAACTCGGAAAGAGCAGCAGGTTTTCTCCTTCGAGTGTTTGGATGATATTGACTTTTCCCTTTGTTGCTAAATGGCCTTTTATTCTTCATTTATTCAACATTTGATTTGGCTACCAGGGTCTTCACTGCCTGGGTGACACTACCACTCCAGAAAGACTTGTTTTTCTAGCGAGAGAGAGAGAGAGAGAGAGAGAGAGAGGGAGAGAGAGAGAGAGACACGCTCCTGAACGGTTCCCTTTTCATGGTGCTCCGGGGGTGGCCGGCGCTGAGTGTGAGCCCTGCTGCATGGGCCACTTCCCGGCTCCACTAAGGACCCACTTGCTCTTTTTCGTTCTGATCACTGGGGCTTGATACCGGCACTACAAATCCACTGCTCCCATCAGCCACTTTTTCCTTCTGTTTCTGTTTTGACAGGACAGAGAGGAATTGAGAGGAGGGGGAGAGAGAGAGAGAGGGAGAGACCTGGCTCTCTGGTCGTGAGGCTCCCGCCCCGCAGGTGGAGAGCAGGGGCTTGAACCTGGGTCCTTGAGCACTGTAACATGAGCGTTTAACTCCTGGACCCAAGACCCACTTGCTCTTTAACCAAAAGTTAGGGACCTGAACTGTCTATGGAGGAGAAGAGAAAATAAATGAAGCTGGTTGCAAAGTAGCCGTGAGCAGGGCCGGGTGGCGGTGCGTCTGGTTAGACACACACATTACCAGGACCAGGCACAAGGACCCGGGTTCAAGCCCCCGTCCCACCTGCAGCTGGGAAAGCTTCAGGAGTGGTGAAGTAGGGCTGCAGGTGTCTCTCTATTTCCCTCTCCCCTTTGAATTTCTGGCTGCCTCTGTGCAATAAACAAATAGAGATAACAACAACAGTAATAAAGAGGCAGCACTGAGCGGAATGTGGTGGTTGGTTGCTGCGGATGGGGGGAGGGAGGGGCCGTGACGCTGCTGCTGGAGAACTGGCCTTGGGCGGTGGGCAGAGGGCTGGTGGGAACAGCCCTGGTCTGCAGCTTCCAGGCACCAGCCCTGCTGCCATAGCAGACTCAGTCACAGAGGGGAGGAGGGGGAGGGAGGAGAGGGGAGGGAGGAGAGAAGAGGAGGGAGGAGGGGAGAGCAGGGGGGAGGAGAGGAGAGGGGAGGGAGGAGAGGTCAGAGGAGGCCGGCTTAGTATCTGGGGCCCTGCCTTTCCTTGCATCTCCTAGTTCCGGGGGATGCCCAGGACACCACTATTTTTAAGTCCCCTCTTCCCCGCCCTCCCACTTCCTCCTTCTGGCTGTCCCCCCTTCTGCCTTTTGAGCTTCAGTGTCCCTCTGTCCCCACCCCCTCTGCTGCCTAGGTACTTTTTTGGTCCCCAAGGCTTGTTGACCCCAGGCCCTCCTCCTTCCAGCCCGGGAAGCCCCCGGACCCCACAGTGCGGCCACCTGCCCCTCTGCTCCATGTGTGACCTCTGTCTGCGCCCCCCCCCCCACCGTGGACGAGCTCTGGCTCCTGGCGGCCACCTGCTGGCCTCATCTGGGACCCCGTGGGTGCTGGGGGGTGCAGGAGGGCTGTGCCACGCTGCCCACTGTGCCTGCCGGGCTCGCTGCCACAGAGACCCTTTCTCCTGGGGCCTGGGTGTGGCAGTCGGCTGTTTCTGTCACCCTCCCCATGGCTCACTCCTGGCCCGTCCAGGCCACGGCCCGGCCCACGCTGCACCCTGGGGAGAGCTGGACTCACCGGCCCCGGTGTCTGAGCAACATGCACCAGGCTGCACTGGCCAAGCAGAGGAGGAAGAGGAAGCCTGCAGACAGACCTGGGGAGCAAGGCCGCGGTGAGGACGGGTCACGGCTAAGCCGGCCTCCAGCAAGTGCCCCTCTCACGGCACGCAGGGCCTCCCCGTCTCCATCGGCCACAGACATGACACCCCCCACCCAGTCCTGGGCCGGGGCTGTTCAGACACAGCAGAGTTTCTGTCCCACCATAACACGCAGCTCTGGGCTGGAAGTGTGATCCAGGACCAAAGCCCGTTTCCATAGTGACGGTCAGGGCAACTAGGACGGGGTTGGGGGTTGGAGTGGGGTGGGCTCTGGGCTGAAAAGTGGAAGCCGCAGGCATCACAGGGCACAGGGGAAGGTGCCCTGAAGACAGGCCTCAACGCCACAGAACTGACGTCCGGAGTCAGGGTGAACCCTGGACACACATGGGGCTCTGTCTAGGGTCGTGGGCTTCTGCAGGCATCTCAGAAGACTGACTGGGGCCAGGCGGTGGCGCCCCTGGTTGAGCGCACATATTACATACAGTGCATGGGGACCCGGGTTCAAGCCCCTGCAGGGGGAAAGCTTCACGAGTGGAAGTTAGGCCCCACTGCCAAATTTTCTCTGTCTCTACCCAATAATAAGTAAAAAAAGAAAGAAAAAAAACAAAACAAGACTTACCAGAGACCAGAGGCGCGAGTGAGCCTGAGGGCACAAAGCAGGAAGGCATTAGTGGAGCTGCGGGATCCCCTGGAGCCTGAGGCCCAGGGAACGTTCTGGAAGTGGACACAGTCCCTCCCGTCTTTGTAAAGACGCCACTGTGGTCAGGAGCCGTTTCCCTTATTTGTTGTGTGAAAACTCCCTGGACTTGGACAGATCTTTCCCTAGGCGGGCACAGCCGATGCCTGGGACTTGTCACTGCAGGGAGCAAGTGGTAGCAGCCGGCTCACAGTCCCGGCCCTGTCACCCTGGCTAGTGGCTGACAGGATCCAAGCTTCAGCAGGAAGGGAGGCCTTTGCACCAACCCCTTCCAAGAAGGAAGGCTATGGGCTGGGGAGACAGCACAAGGTCTGCAGGAAAGTTTCTGCCTGAGGCTCTGAGGTCCCAGGTTCAGTCCCTGCCACCACCATCAGCCAGAGCTGAGCAGGGCTCTGGTATCTCTCTCTCATTAAAATAAAGCAAATGAAATAGATTTTATGAAAAGTTCAGAGTCAGAGAGAGCATTACGGTTCTGCAACAGACTCTCCTGCCTGAGGCTCTGAGGTCCCAGGTCCCATCCCCAGCTCCACCATCAGCCAGAGCTGAGCAGGGCTCTGGGGAACGAGAAACAGCTAAGCAGAGAGGTCGCTGGGTTTGTACTACTCTCCCGTGAAGCAGTGCCTCTGTGCCTCTCTCTCTCCTGCGCCCCCCCCCCCCCGCCCCATGCTCAGGGCAGTGCCTCTCTCTCTCCTTCCCCCCTCCCTGTGTGCAGGAATTCTGCAGACTCAGCCCCCCCCCCCAGCACTGCCCCCGGGCCCCAGAGCTGCATGAACCCGTCATGGCAGAGGCCACGGACACACCATGGGACTTGCACACGGCCAGGGGTGGGCTCCAGCGGTGGTCGTCCTGGCACTGGCTCTGGGAGCTGCCCTCCAGGGTGTAGCCGTCCTCACACTCTAGGGTGACGATGGTGCCGTACTGGTACAGCCTCCCAGGCTCCAGGCCTCGCTGCACGCCCAGCACCGACTCCGGGGAGCTGCAGTTCACCTCTGGGAGCAGAGCACCGATGAGGACTGGCCCTGCTGTCGTCGCGGCTCAGCCCAGGGAGTTCCCGGGCCCCCGCGGTCCCCGCCTCAGCCACTGCAGACCCCCCTTCTCTGAGCTCGGGGCCACTCTGAGGAGCAGGGAGGGCTTATTGGTGGGTCCTGTGTGAGGGCCTCTGGCCTCGTCCACCCTTGGCTCTGCACCCCGGACACCACACGTCCCCTTTCCTCCTCCTATCCCTGGCTGGACAGCAGGGCCGGTCCTCTGCCAGTGTGGGCTGCCTGAGTTCTGACTGGGGTCTCCTGGCCAAGTGACCGAGTGGCAGCTCTCTCCGTCCTGAGGCTACCCACCTGCACAGGGCAGCATCCTCTCCCGGCAGGTGGCACCCTCACCCAGCTGTCCTGGCTGGCAGCACCCTCGCTCGATGTCCTGGTGCTGACTCAGCAAGCAGCAGGGCGCAGCAGGGGAGCCTAACTAAGTCCCCCTGCAGCTTGCCTGTCCTGTCCCCGACAGCCAGCGGCACCGTGGACGCAGAGTGGACGGTGGTGCCTGTCTGCCCTTGGGGCCCAGTGCCCGCCAACAGCCTGTGGCTCAGTATGTGTGGGAGCGGGTGTGGAATGTCTCTCAGACTGTGGCCTCTGCCTCCTCACACCTCGAGGAGCCAGAGGTGCTGACTTCTGGGTCCAGTTAGACCCGCCCCTGGAGACCCGCAGAGCTCACCGCCCGCACCCTTGGGTGTCTTCAGTGAGTCCACCTCCCTGAACACTCTGGGGACGCACCTGTGCAGTGGGGGGCGGGCTGGCTCCAGGCCCCTGAACACTCTGGGGACACACCTGTGCAGTGGGGGGCGGGCTGGCTCCAGGCCCCTGAACACTCTGGGGACACACCTGTGCAGTGGGGGGCGGGCTGGCTCCAGGCCCCTGAACACTCTGGGGACACACCTGTGCAGTGGGGGGCGGGCTGGCTCCAGGCCCCTGAACACTCTGGGGACACACCTGTGCAGTGGGGGGCGGGCTGGCTCCAGGCCCCTGAACACTCTGGGGACACACCTGTGCAGTGGGGGGCGGGCTGGCTCCAGGCCCCTGAACACTCTGGGGACACACCTGTGCAGTGGGGGGTGGGCTGGCTCCAGGCCCCTGAACACTCTGGGGACACACCTGTGCAGTGGGGGGCGGGCTGGCTCCAGGCCCCTGAACACTCTGGGGACGCACCTGTGCAGTGGGGGGTGGGCTGGCTCTAGGCCCCTGAACACTCTGGGGACGCACCTGTGCAGTGGGGGGCGGGCTGGCTCCAGGCCCCCTCGTGGGTGCAGAGCAGCAAAGGCTCCCCCACCAGAAGGTGGCCGGGGTCACAGCTGTACAGCACCGACATCCCGGGAGGGAACCGTGTGATGTCCCCGCCCGTGTGGTTCCCGTGGGCGATCTTCAGAGGACGGCAGCCGGAGGAGGCTGAGGGGAGACGGGGAGGAGGCTGGGTGGGGGGCACCCCGGAGAAAGAGGCGAACAGGCAGCTCAGAGTGTCCGCCTGGGGCCTGGCGGGCGCACCTGGCTGAGCACACAGTGTGGAGGACCTGGGTTCAAGCCCCCAGCCCCCACCTGCAGGGGGGAGGCTTCACAGATGGTGAAGCAGGGCTGCAGGCCTCTCTCTCTCCGTCTCTCTGTCTCTCTGTCTCTCTCTTTCTCTCCCTGTCTCTGTCTCTCTCATTTTGCCTCCAGGGTTATAGTGCAGTGGCTTGGTGCTGGCACTATGAATCCACTGCTCCTGACAGCCATTCTTTTCCATTTTATTGGACAAGACAAACTGAGAGAGGAGGGGAAGATAGAGAAGGAGAGAGAAAGACAGACGCCTGTAGACCTGCTTCACTGCTTGTGAAGCGACTCCCCTGCAGGTGGGGAGCAGAGGCTCAAACCCCGATCCTTGAGCAGGTCCTTGTGCTTGGTACTATGTGCACTTAACCAGGTGCACCACAGGACCCCCTCCACAACACCCCTTCCCTCTCTATTTCTATCTGTATCCGATAAGCAGACAAGTAAGAAAAGACCATGTCCAGTGATGGTACCCCCTGCCCCCGTCCCCAGTGGCTCCCAAGCCCTGGGCACCCAAGGGCCCTGCCAGGATGGTGCTCGGGGCCAGAGACAGGCCAGTGCTCAGCGAAAAGCCTTATGTTTCCTTCAGGTGGAGCTGTGCTCCAGGTCTCACAGTCAGGGGGTGAGAGGCTGGGCTCTGGAAAGGAGCCCAGCTGTCCCTGCCCACCTCCCCACACTTGCAGCCCAGTGGGGCCTGAAACAGGCTGCTGTCAAGCCAGGAGTATCCCTGGACACGACCCTCCCTGCTCCCTCTGGCACCCCCTCTACACCCACCCTGGACACTCACCCTTTTTGATGCAGGTGGGGGGGACGGGCACCCAGCGGCCGTCTCTGTGGCAGCGAACCCATTGGGAGCCGTTGAGCAGGAAGCCGGGGGTGCAGGCCACCCTCAGCAGGGTGCCGGGGACAAAGGTCGGCTGGGACTGGTTCAGCACGTGGCCGTGCCGGACCTCTGGCCGAGGGCAGAGGGTCTCGCGGGGGATGGCCTCGCAGCGTGGGGCCTGGCCACTCCAGGCACCGTGGCCCTGGGAGTCCTGGACACAGCGCAGGCTCCTCTCACCCTGAAGACTGAAGCCGGGGTCACACCTGTAGGAGATCTCTCTGCTGTAGGGGGCCGGCTGGGTGGGTGCATTCAGGACCCTGCCATGGGCGATGGATGGAGGTGGCGGGCAGTGGATGGCTGGAAGAGATGTGGGTAGCCCGGCTCAGTGCCAGGCCTGGACAGACCTGCTGGGCTGGGGACGAGGGTCTGGACAGGGCTGTGGTCTGGGGGCCGAGGGCCTGGACAGGGCTCTGGGCTGGGGGCCGAGGGCCTCGACAGACCTGCTGGGCTGGGGACGAGGGCCTGGACAGACCTGCTGGGCTGGGGACGAGGGCCTCGACAGACCTGCTGGGCTGGGGACGAGGGCCTGGACAGGACTCTGGGCTGGGGGCCGAGGGTCTGGACAGGGCTCTGGGCTGGGGGCCGAGGGCCTCGACAGACCTGCTGGGCTGGGGCCGAGGGTCTGGACAGGGCTCTGGGCTGGGGGACGAGGGCCTCGACAGACCTGCTGGGCTGGGGGCCGAGGGCCTGGACAGGGCTCTGGGCTGGGGGACGAGGGCCTCGACAGACCTGCTGGGCTGGGGGCCGAGGGCCTGGACAGACCTGCTGGGCTGGGGGCCGAGGGCCTGGACAGACCTGCTGGGCTGGGGACGAGGGCCTGGACAGGGCTGTGGTCTGGGGGACGAGGGCCTGGACAGACCTGCTGGGCTGGGGGCCGAGGGCCTGGACAGACCTGCTGGGCTGGGGCCGAGGGCCTGGACAGGACTCTGGGCTGGGGGACGAGGGTCTGGACAGGGCTCTGGGCTGGGGGACGAGGGCCTCGACAGACCTGCTGGGCTGGGGGACAAGGGTCTGGACAGGGCTCTGGGCTGGGGGCCGAGGGCCTGGACAGGGCTGTGGTCTGGGGGACGAGGGCCTCGACAGACCTGCTGGGCTGGGGGACAAGGGTCTGGACAGACCTGCTGGGCTGGGGCCGAGGGCCTGGACAGGGCTGTGGGCTGGGGGACGAGGGCCTCGACAGACCTGCTGGGCTGGGGGCCGAGGACCTGGACAGGGCTCTGGGCTGGGGGACGAGGGCCTGGACAGACCTGCTGGGCTGGGGACGAGGGCCTCGACAGACCTGCTGGGCTGGGGACGAGGGCCTGGACAGGGCTGTGGTCTGGGGGACGAGGGCCTCGACAGACCTGCTGGGCTGGAGGACGAGGGTCTGGACAGGGCTCTGGGCTGGGGGCCGAGGGCCTGGACAGGGCTGTGGTCTGGGGGACGAGGGCCTCGACAGACCTGCTGGGCTGGGGGACGAGGGTCTGGACAGACCTGCTGGGCTGGGGCCGAGGGCCTGGACAGGGCTGTGGGCTGGGGGACGAGGGCCTCGACAGACCTGCTGGGCTGGGGGCCGAGGGCCTGGACAGGGCTCTGGGCTGGGGGACGAGGGCCTCGACAGACCTGCTGGGCTGGGGACGAGGGCCTCGACAGACCTGCTGGGCTGGGGGACGAGGGTCTGGACAGACCTGCTGGGCTGGGGCCGAGGGCCTGGACAGGGCTGTGGGCTGGGGGACGAGGGCCTCGACAGACCTGCTGGGCTGGGGACGAGGGTCTGGACAGGGCTCTGGGCTGGGGGACGAGGGCCTGGACAGGGCTGTGGTCTGGGGGACAAGGGTCTGGACAGGACTCTGGGCTGGGGGCCGAGGGCCTGGACAGGGCTGTGGTCTGGGGGACGAGGGCCTCGACAGACCTGCTGGGCTGGGGACGAGGGTCTGGACAGGGCTCTGGGCTGGGGGACAAGGGTCTGGACAGGGCTCTGGGCTGGGGGACAAGGGTCTGGACAGGGCTCTGGGCTGGGGGACGAGGGTCTGGACAGGACTCTGGGCTGGGGGCCGAGGGCCTGGACAGGGCTGTGGTCTGGGGGACGAGGGCCTCGACAGACCTGCTGGGCTGGGGACGAGGGTCTGGACAGGGCTCTGGGCTGGGGGACGAGGGCCTCGACAGACCTGCTGGGCTGGGGGCCGAGGGCCTGGACAGGGCTCTGGGCTGGGGGACGAGGGCCTCGACAGACCTGCTGGGCTGGGGGACGAGGGCCTCGACAGACCTGCTGGGCTGGGGACGAGGGCCTCGACAGACCTGCTGGGCTGGGGGACGAGGGCCTGGACAGGGCTGTGGTCTGGGGGACGAGGGCCTCGACAGACCTGCTGGGCTGGGGGACGAGGGTCTGGACAGGGCTCTGGGCTGGGGGCCGAGGGCCTGGACAGGGCTGTGGTCTGGGGGACGAGGGCCTCGACAGACCTGCTGGGCTGGGGGACGAGGGTCTGGACAGGGCTCTGGGCTGGGGGCCGAGGGCCTGGACAGGGCTGTGGTCTGGGGGACGAGGGCCTCGACAGACCTGCTGGGCTGGGGGACGAGGGTCTGGACAGACCTGCTGGGCTGGGGCCGAGGGCCTGGACAGGGCTGTGGTCTGGGGGACGAGGGCCTCGACAGACCTGCTGGACTGGGGACGAGGGTCTGGACAGGGCTCTGGGCTGGGGGACAAGGGTCTGGACAGGGCTCTGGGCTGGGGGACAAGGGTCTGGACAGGGCTCTGGGCTGGGGGACGAGGGTCTGGACAGGACTCTGGGCTGGGGGCCGAGGGCCTCGACAGACCTGCTGGGCTGGGGACGAGGGTCTGGACAGGGCTCTGGGCTGGGGGACGAGGGCCTCGACAGACCTGCTGGGCTGGGGACGAGGGTCTGGACAGGGCTCTGGGCTGGGGGACGAGGGCCTCGACAGACCTGCTGGGCTGGGGACGAGGGTCTGGACAGGGCTCTGGGCTGGGGGACGAGGGCCTCGACAGACCTGCTGGGCTGGGGACGAGGGTCTGGACAGGGCTCTGGGCTGGGGGACGAGGGCCTCGACAGACCTGCTGGGCTGGGGACGAGGGTCTGGACAGGGCTCTGGGCTGGGGGACGAGGGCCTCGACAGACCTGCTGGGCTGGGGACGAGGGTCTGGACAGGGCTCTGGGCTGGGGGACGAGGGCCTCGACAGACCTGCTGGGCTGGGGACGAGGGTCTGGACAGGGCTCTGGGCTGGGGGACGAGGGTCTGGACAGGACTCTGGGCTGGGGGCCGAGGGCCTGGACAGGGCTGTGGTCTGGGGGCCGAGGGCCTGGACAGGGCTGTGGTCTGGGGGCCGAGGGCCTGGACAGGGCTGTGGTCTGGGGGCCGAGGGCCTGGACAGGGCTGTGGTCTGGGGGACGAGGGCCTGGACAGGGACTCTGGCTGGAGGTACTCCAGCCATCAGCAGCCTCTGGGTTCACAGCAGAGGAGGATGGGTCAGCACCCCCTGCCCCAGACACACCCCCACAGGGTGGTGGCATTTGGGGGCAGTTGGCCAGCGTGTCCTCTCTCCCTCCCCTCTTTCCCTCTCTCTCCCTCCTCTCTTTCCCTCCCTCTCCCTCCCCCTCTTTCCCTCCCTCTCCCTCCCCTCTTTCCCTCCCTCTCCCTCCCCCTCTTTCCCTCCCTCTCCCTCCCCCTCTTTCCCTCTCTCTCCCTCCCCCTCTTTCCCTCTCTCTCCCTCCCCCTCTTTCCCTCCCTCTCCCTCCCCCTCTTTCCCTCCCTCTCCCTCCCCCTCTTCCCCTCTCTCTCCCTCCCCCTCTTTCCCTCCCTCTCCCTCCCCCTCTTTCCCTCCCTCTCCCTCCCCCTCTTTCCCTCTCTCTCCCTCCCCCTCTTTCCCTCTCTCTCCCTCCCCCTCTTTCCCTCCCTCTCCCTCCCCCTCTTTCCCTCTCTCTCCCTCCCCCTCTTTCCCTCTCTCTCCCTCCCCCTCTTTCCCTCTCTCTCCCTCCCCCTCTTTCCCTCTCTCTCCCTCCCCCTCTTTCCCTCCCTCTCCCTCCCCCTCTTTCCCTCTCTCTCCCTCCCCCTCTCCTCTTTCCCTCTCTCTCCCTCCCCCTCTTTCCCTCCCTCTCCCTCCCCCTCTTTCCCTCTCTCTCCCTCCCCCTCTTTCCCTCTCTCTCCCTCCCCCTCTTTCCCTCTCTCTCCCTCCCCCTCTTTCCCTCTCTCTCCCTCCCCCTCTTTCCCTCTCTCTCCCTCCCCCTCTTTCCCTCTCTCTCCCTCCCCCTCTTTCCCTCTCTCTCCCTCCCCCTCTTTCCCTCTCTCTCCCTCCCCCTCTTTCCCTCTCTCTCCCTCCCCCTCTTTCCCTCCCTCTCCCTCCCCCTCTTTCCCTCTCTCTCCCTCCCCCTCTTTCCCTCTCTCTCCCTCCCCCTCTTTCCCTCTCTCTCCCTCCCCCCTCTTTCCCTCTCTCTCCCTCCCCCCTCTTTCCCTCTCTCTCCCTCCCCCTCTTTCCCTCTCTCTCCCTCCCCCCTCTTTCCCTCCCTCCTTCTCTCCCTCTCCCCTCTTTCCCCGTCACTCAGATGAGCCTTGGCTCCCCACTTTTTCTCCGCCCAGCTAGCCTGCTTTCCCAATTCACCTTCACAGTGTGGGATCTTCTGGAACCAAACCCCACTCTCAAGGTCTTGGCACCTGCGATGGACGTATCCAAGCAGCTGGTACCTGGGGGACGGTCACAGGCTCTGGATCAGGGAGGGGCCGCAACACAGCCTGCCCAGGGCAGAGCCGCAGCCGCCTGGGTGACCGTGAGGGTCTCGGGCCTCAGGGGTGAGTGGATATGGGCAGCCCCTCTCTCGGCCCTGCACTCACCCTTCTGCGCAGGACGTGTTGAACGGGACCACATGAGACCCGGCCGGGGGCTCCGGGCCTGCATCTTCCACGGGCTGGCACGGAGCTTCTGCGGGGAGGGAGGGGGCTCAGTGGGCAGCCCCGCCGGGCAGCGCGGGTGTGGCAGCGGGCAGTACCTTCACACCGAGGGGCAGAAGGACTCCAGCTTCCAGAGGGCGCACAGCGGCTGGACGGGCTGCCCACGAGCCTGTACCCGGGGTCACAGCTGAAGTCCACAGTCACCCCTGGCTCAAAGAGGGCCCTGCTTCCGCCCGTGTGCTGGCCATGCTGGGGCCCCGGGGGTGGCGGGCAGCCTGAGGAGAGAGCCCCTCCATGAACGCCAGCCGCAGACGGGTGATGGAGCCAGGCTGACGTCCACTGTGGGGGCCTCTGGGAAGCCCTGAGCACCCCAAAACTCAAGGCGGGCCCTAGGGCTATAGCGGGGGGACAGGCTGTCTTTCGTGTGAGGAGTGGGATGGCCTCACAGGCTGTGTGGCCAGAGACAAATAAGGACAAACATGAAGACTTCTGGTCCCTGCTTTGGGAGTAGAACGTGCTCGGCCCCGAGCCCTGGTGTCCCCGCCGGCCATCTCATCACCAGCAGACCAGGGAGGAGCGCCTGGAGCTGAGGACAGATCCAGAGCCTGGGGCCTCCTCCCTCATCTGCCAGCACCTGGGGCCTCGAGGGGCCTGAGCTGGGTGCCGGCCCCCTCTGACCCTGCCAGCACCTGGGGGCTTGAGGGGCCTGAGCTGGATGCCGGCCCCCTCTGTCCCCTGCCAGAACCTGGGGCCTCGAGGGGCCTGAGCTGGGTGCCGGCCTCCCTGTCCCCTGCCAGCACCTGGGGCCTCGAGGGGCCTGAGCTGGGTGCTGGCCCCCTCTGACCCTGCCAGCACCTGGGGCCTTGAGGGGCCTGAACTGGGTGCCGCCCCCCTGTCCCCTGCCAGCACCTGGGGCCTCGAGGGGCCTGAGCTGGGTGCCGGCCCCCTCTGACCCTGCCAGCACCTGGTGCCTTGAGGGGCCTGAGCTGGGTGCCGACCTCCCTGTCCCCTGCCAGAACCTGGGGCCTCGAGGGGCCTGAGCTGGGTGCCGGCCCCCTCTGTCCCCTGCCAGCACCTGGGGCCTCGAGGGGCCTGAGCTGGGTGCCGGCTCCCTCTGTCCCCTGCCAGCACCTGGGGGCTTGAGGGGCCTGAGCTGGGTGCCGGCCCCCTGTCCCCTGCCAGCACCTGGGGGCTTGAGGGGCCTGAGCTGGGTGCCGGCCCTGTCCCCTGCCAGCACCTGGGGCCTCGAGGGGCCTGAGCTGGGTGCCGGCTCCCTCTGTCCCCTGCCAGCACCTGGGGGCTTGAGGGGCCTGAGCTGGGTGCCGGCCCCCTGTCCCCTGCCAGCACCTGGGGGCTTGAGGGGCCTGAGCTGGGTGCCGGCCCTGTCCCCTGCCAGCACCTGGGGCCTCGAGGGGCCTGAGCTGGATGCCGGCCCCCTCTGTCCCCTGCCAGCACCTGGGGGCTTGAGGGGCCTGAGCTGGATGCCGGCCCCCTCTGTCCCCTGCCAGAACCTGGGGCCTCGAGGGGCCTGAGCTGGGTGCCGGCTCCCTCTGTCCCCTGCCAGCACCTGGGGCCTCGAGGGGCCTGAGCTGGGTGCTGGCCCCCTCTGACCCTGCCAGCACCTGGGGCCTCGAGGGGCCTGAGCTGGGTGCCGACCTCCCTGTCCCCTGCCAGAACCTGGGGCCTCGAGGGGCCTGAGCTGGGTGCCGGCCCCCTCTGTCCCCTGCCAGCACCTGGGGCCTCGAGGGGCCTGAGCTGGGTCCCGGCCCCATATGTCCCCTGCCTCTCACCTTTCTCGCACGCCGGCACCACTGGCTCCCAGGTACCGTTGGCCGTGCACCTTGCCCAGCCGCTGCCCCTCAGCGTGAAGCCGTCCACACACTGGAAGGTGACACTGTCATTGTAGGAGTGGGGGCCGTCCCTGCCGGACACCCGGAAGCCGTTGGGGACGTGGGGCGCGGGGCAGCGGGTGGAGGGCAGCAGGAGCCTGCAGGTGGGGGCGGGCCCACTCCAGGTGCCTGTCCGCCCGTCCCGGCTGGTGCAGCTGAGGGCGCTGTCCCCCACCAGCTGGAAGTCCACGCCGCGCTCCGGGCCCGGCCGGCAGCTGTAGGTGACCCTGGTTCCGTAGGGTGCCTCCTGCGAGGGGCTGCCCGAGTGCACCCCATCAGTGATGGCCGGGGGCGGGGTGCAGGTGATCTCTGCGGAGAGGAGAGGTCACTGTACCTCTGCTTCAGGACCCAGAGCACAGAGAGGGGCTGGGGAGAGCCCCTGCTGCCGGCCACCGGGGGACGTGTGGGAGTCTGCCGGCTCAGTCCCCAGCACCGTATGCACCAGGGTGATGTCTCTCCTCCTCTTCTCTTGCTAACACAGAACACGTTAAAAAGCACTTAATACACATCAGTCAGACTGTGTGTGAGCCCTGCAACCAGCCTCACAGGCCCAGGTCTGCAGTGAGGCCTGGCCACACCTCCTGTGAGGCAATGAAGCCCCAGTCGTCGTGGAGAGACATTCTTTTTTTCACAACCGGGGCAAATCAGGGTGCAAAGCCGGTGCCACAGTGACAGGGCAGGAGCACCAAGGACAGAGAGCTGGAGTGTCCACTGCTAGGCCTGGCAGGGTGGAGTGGCCGGCTGGCTCTGGGTGCAGACCTGCAGTCACACCTCAGAGAGGCCGAGTGCCCGGCAGGCGCCAGCCCTGAGGTCCCACTGCGCATGGAGCCTGGGTGCGGGCCTGACCCCTGCTGCACCCACCCAGGGCGAGGGTGTGCCTCCACGGCTCTCTGCACCTCTCGGTCAACAAGGGAGCCGTTTGCCAGGGAGGAGGCATGGTCGCCACTCTCTGGAGCCAGGTGACAGCAGAGCAGATGTGGTGGCAGGGTTTGAGACCAGAGTCCTGGTCCCCCCAGAGCTGGTCTCCCGCCCCATCCCACCCCACCCTGCCCCACCCTGCCCCACCCCTGGAGGGCAGACTCACCTTTACACAGGCGCACCTCCTGGTACCAGAGCTGGGCACCCCCACACAGCTGGTACACACTGCTACCCAGGTAGTACCTGCAGGGAGGGGTTGGCACTGAGGGGCTCTGGGACGGGGGCTCGGGACCTGAGGGGCTGGCACCGAGGGGCTCTGGGACGGGGGTTCGGGACCTGAGGGGCTGGCACTGAGGGGCTCTGGGACGGGGGTTCGGGACCTGAGGGGCTGGCACCGAGGGGCTCTGGGACGGGGGCTCAGGACCTGAGGGGCTGGCACCGAGGGGCTCTGGGATGGGGGCTCGGGACCTGAGGGGCTGGCACCGAGGGGCTCTGGGACGGGGGCTCGGGACCTGAGGGGCTGGCACCGAGGGGCTCTGGGACGGGGGCTCGGGACCTGAGGGGCTGGCACCGAGGGGCTCTGGGACGGGGGTTCGGGACCTGAGGGGCTGGCACCGAGGGGCTCTGGGATGGGGGCTCGGGACCTGAGGGGCTGGCACCGAGGGGCTCTGGGACGGGGGCTCAGGACCTGAGGGGCTGGCACCGAGGGGCTCTGGGATGGGGGTTCGGGACCTGAGGGGCTGGCACCGAGGGGCTCTGGGACGGGGGCTCGGGACCTGAGGGGCTGGCACCGAGGGGCTCTGGGATGGGGGCTCAGGACCTGAGGGGCTGGCACCGAGGGGCTCTGGGACGGAGGTTCGGGACTTGAGGGGCTGGCACCGAGGGGCTCTGGGACGGGGGTTCGGGACCTGAGGGGCTGGCACCGAGGGGCTCTGGGACGGGGGCTCGGGACCTGAGGGGCTGGCACCGAGGGGCTCTGGGACGGGGGTTCGGGACCTGAGGGGCTGGCACGAGGGGCTCTGGGACGGGGGCTCAGGACCTGAGGGGCTGGCACCGAGGGGCTCTGGGATGGGGGTTCGGGACCTGAGGGGCTGGCACCGAGGGGCTCTGGGACGGGGGCTCGGGACCTGAGGGGCTGGCACCGAGGGGCTCTGGGATGGGGGCTCAGGACCTGAGGGGCTGGCACCGAGGGGCTCTGGGACGGCGGTTCGGGACCTGAGGGGCTGGCACCGAGGGGCTCTGGGACGGGGGTTCGGGACCTGAGGGGCTGGCACCGAGGGGCTCTGGGACGGGGGTTCGGGACCTGAGGGGCTGGCACTGAGGGGCTCTGGGACGGGGGCTCGGGACCTGAGGGGCTGGCACCGAGGGGCTCTGGGATGGGGGCTCAGGACCTGAGGGGCTGGCACCGAGGGGCTCTGGGATGGGGGCCTGGGACCTGAGGGGCTGGCACTGAGGTGCTCTGGGATGGGGGCTCAGGACCTGAGGGGTTGGCACCGAGGGGTTCTGGGATGGGGGCTCAGGACCTGAGGGGTTGGCACCGAGGGGCTCTGGGACGGGGTCTCGGGACCACAGCTGGGCTGCCCAGCAACTGTTCCCATGGGCAGGGTCTGTGTGTAGAAAGCGGCAGCTGCACCTGCCATGGCCTCACTCACCCCTCCTCACACGAGGAGTTAGCCTCCGTCCGGATGAAGCCATGCTGGGGTCTCTTGAAGGTCTGCTTCAACACAGGTTCACAAGGGGCAGCTGGGAGGAGACAGCAGGGTGAGCAGGGGACCCAGGGTGGCTGGGGGGGACAGCTGGGTGACACCATCCCCCACCTCGAGGACCCAGGGTGGCTGGAGGGAGACAGCTGGGTGACACCATCCCCCACCTCGAGGACCCAGGGTGGCTGGGGGGACAGCAGGCTGAGAGACTGGCCCCCACCCTGCATGCCTGCCCTCAGAGCCAGCACCTGTGCACTGGGGAGCACTGGGCATCCACACCCCCTGGGATGAGCAGCGCAGGGTGTCGGCCCCCTCCAGTGTGTAGCCCAGGCTGCAGCGGTATCTGACGGATGTCCCAGGGTCAAAGTGGAGCGTCCCTCTGTCCTCCAGCTGCCCATTGAGGATCCGAGGGGGGGCTGGGCAGGCTGAGGGAAATGAGAGACAGGCTCTGATGGCAGCAACCATGAAAGTAGCTCACCTGCTGCTGTAGCCCAGGCGCCTCAGCCCAGGTGGGCCCCTCCACCCAGGTGCCTCAGCCCAGGTGGGCCCCTCCACCCAGGTGCCTCAGCCCAGGTGGGCTCCTCTGCCCAGGTGCCTCAGCCCAGGTGGGCCCCTCTGCCCAGGTGCCTCAGCCCAGGTGGGCCCCTCTGCCCAGGTGGGCCCCTCTGCCCAGGTGTGTCCTCAGTCCAGGTGGGCTCCTCTGCCCAGGTGCCTCAGCCCAGGTGGGCCCCTCTGCTCAGGTGCCTCAGCCCAGGTGGGCCCCTCTGCCCAGGTGTGTCCTCAGCCCAGGTAGGCCCCTCTGCCCAGGTGGGCCCCTCTGCCCAGGTGTGTCCTCAGTAGACTCACCCTTCTCACAGCGGGGAAGCTCGGGCTCCCAGCTGCCACGGCCGGAGCAGCGGGTCCTGGTGCTGCCCTTCAGGGTGAAGCCCGGCTCACAGGTGAGGCCCAGGGTGTCATTGTAGCTGTAGTGCTGCTTCTGCCCAGACACCACGCGGCCCCCCGGCACCTGGGGGGGCGGGCAGGGGCCCCCCGACACGGCCAGCTGGCAGTGCGGGGCCGGCCCGCTCCACACGCCCTCCAGCTGGGCATCCGCCGTGCAACGCAGGGTGCTCTCACCCACCAGGATGAAGTCCACCCCCGGCTCGGGGCCAGGCAGGCAGTGGTAGGTGACACTGCTCCCATAGGTGGCCGGCCAGGAGGTGTTGCCCGAGTGTGTTCCCTGGATGGCGGGTGGCGGCGGGGGACAACGGATTTCTAGACAGAGCAGAAAGGCAGAGGCTGGGACCAGGCGGCCTGCAGGGTGCAGGGGCTGCCCACACCTCCCGGTGACACCCCCACAGTGTGGGGGCCCTGCAGCCCAGTCCCGATACGTCTGTCTGTCTGTCCGGGGCTTGGGGCTCAGTCCCACAGCACCCCACGCCAGCCATTACAGTCCAGGTTAGGTCCAAGGCTTCTTCTTCTTTTTTAAAAAAATATTTATTTCCTTTTTGTTGCCCTTGTTGTTTTATTGTTGTGGTTATTGATGTCACTGTTGTTGGATAGGACAGAGAGAAACAGCGAGAGGAGGGGAAGACAGAGAGGGGGAGAGAAAGACAGACACCTGCAGACCTGCTTCACCGCCTGTGAAGCGAACCCCGTGCAGGTGCGGAGCCGGGGGCTCAAACCGGGATCCTTACACCGGTCCTTGTGCTTTGCACTACGTGCGCTTAACCCGCTGCGCTACCGCCCGACTCCCGGCCCAAGGCTTCTTATGGTGGGCCGGAAACTGGGGCTCTTGTGACCTCCCTCTGGGGGTGATCCAGTTTCTGGGGAAAGAGACAGGGTGCCCCCAGAAGCCCTCCTCACCCCCAGCTGGGCTCCTGGACTCCTCCTGAGAGCCACGGGACATAGCTGACCGCTCAGGCTGTCCCCAGGGATCAGGTGCCCAAGCCAGGGGCCATGTACAGGACTTAGCTGTTTCTGACATGTCAGTTTCATGTGTCCAAGGCCACTGAGTTGGGGGGCGGGGGACAGTGGCATCTGAGTGTGTAAGGAAGGGGCTGCTCAGAGGCCAGGAGGTGACAGGCTGTGGGGAGGGGCTGCTCAGGGGGCCCTTTCCTCCACCACCTCTCCTCAGGAGTGACAGGCCAGAGGCTGCGCCCCAGAGGAGTTGGGGTGGGGTGGGGGCTACCCTCACACTGGGGCACCCTGGGGGGCTGTCCTACTCTCACACTCAGGTGTCCCGGAGGGCGGCAGCCTACCCTCACACTCAGGGATCCGGGTCCAGGTGGCCTTCTGCCCAGCAATGACACAGCGGCTGGAAGCCTGTCCCTTCAGCCGGTACCTGGGGACAGAGGGTACAGGACAGTGCAGCCTCAGCAACCCCGGGTGGGGCAGGCCTCTCAGCTCCCCACAGACCCCTCAGCCCCCCTCAGCCTCCAACAGCCCCTAACAGCCTCCCTCAGCTCCCCACAGACCCCTCAGACCCCCCACAGACCCCTCAGCCTCCGAAAACCCCCATCAGCCTCCCTCAGCTCCCCACAGACTCCTCAGCCCCCCTCAGACCCCTCAGACCCCTCATCCCCCCACGGCCCCCCGCAGGCCCCCCTCAGGCTCTGTGGCCTCAGCTGCCCCCACCCGCACTCACCCCTCAGTGCAGGAGAAGGTGGCCGTGGAACCCAGCTGCAGGCTGGGGGGCTGTTGCACCTGCCCGTGGCGGGGTGGCACTGGGGGGTCACACTGGGCCTCTGGGGACACAGGCGGCGTGAGGGGGGCGCGGGGGACAGGGCACAGGGGACGGGGCGCACGCAGTCCCCGCTGGCCTCCTACCTGTGCAGGTGGGTGGCTCAGAGCTCCAGGCTCCCGAGGATAGACACCTGAGCGTCTTCTCTCCCTGCAGCAGGTAGCCGGGCTCACAGCTAAAGAGTACGGCCTGGCCCGGGCGGCTGCGCACGCCCACCGGCCCTGAGTGCTGTGCGTGGGGGCTGGCGGGCAGTGGGGGGCAGTCCAGGGGAGTGTCTGTGCACAGGTCACGGGGGAGGGTCTCAGGGGTGCTCCGGGCTTAGGGCACACAGCCCCCATCCTGAGCACACCCAGCTTGGGCCTGCAGACCTCAGACAGGCCATTTTCTAACACTCTAAGCCCTGGGTCAGAGGGGTGCTAGATAGTGCAGTGCAGCCCCTCACTGCCCCAAAGACACCCCCACCTGCACCCATGGAAACCCCCAGTATGCCCCCGGACACCCCCACCTGCAGCCCCTGGACACCCCCACCTGCACCCCTGAATATCCCACCTGCACCCCTGGTCACCCCCATCTGCACCCCCTGGTCACCCCCACCTGCAGCCCCTGGTCACCCCCACTTGCACCCCTGAATACCCCACCTGCACCCTCTGGTCACCCCCACCTGTAGCCCTGGTCACCCCACCAGCAGCCCCAGGACAACCCACCTGCAGCCCCTGGACACCCCCACCTGCACCCCCTGGACACCCCCACCTGCAGCCCCTGGTCACCCCCACCTGCACCCCCTGAACACCCCCACCTGCACCCCTGAATACCCCATCTGCACCCCCTGGACACCCCCACCTGCAGCCCCTGGTCACCCCCACCTGCACCCCTGTCACCCCACCTGCACCCCCTGGTCACCCCCACCTGCAGCCCCCAGGGTCCTCCACCTGCACCCTCAGGACAGCTCCACACGCAGCCCCTGAAACTCCCTGCTCTGCGCCCTCAGGGCCCCACCCCTGTTGCAGACAGCCGCAGTCAAGTCTGTAGGAACCCCCCACCCCCACACTCACCATCTGCAGGCGGGCGGGTCAGACGCCTGGGGTCTGAGTGGAAGCATTCCTGCCCCCCCCCCAGGGACCTGCCGTACCCCCTGGGGCCCCTACCTGCAGCCCCAGGCCCTACCCCCTTACGGACCCCCCACTCACCGCTCTCGCAGACGGGCAGGGCAGTCGGCCCCCAGCTGCCGTTCGCCTGGCACCACAGGGTCCGGTTGCCCCTCATGGTGAAGTTGGCTTGGCAGGAGAATGTCACCGCGGCCCCGTGCCAGAACGGGGGTCGGGCCCGCCTGTCCTTCTGCCCCCCGGGCACGTGGGGCTCTGGGCACTGGACATACCTGTTGAAGACCTCGCACACAGGTGCCGCCTTGTCCCAGTAGGCGTCCGCCTGGCCGCCACCCCTGCAGAAGAGCACGCTGTCCCCGATGAGGCGGAAGGCGCTGGGGCAGCTGTACTTGACCACCGTGTTGACCGTGGCGGACCCAGAGTAGGTGTTGCGGCCGTGTGTGATGGGAGGGGGCGGGCCACAGGACAGGGCTGCGGGTGGACAGGAGAGGCTGCCGTCACCCCACGTGCCCGGGACCCTCGCCCGGACCCAAGGCCCCAGTGATGGCCGTCCCCTGGGGCTTTCCACACAGCCCTGGGCCCTCTGGCCCCGGTGGGTGAGGCGGGGCTCTGGCCCCTCGCTGCCCGCGGGCACAGGGCGCTGGCTGGCAGGTTGGCAGGCCCCCGGCCTCTGCATCGAGGGCGCTCGCACGAAACGGAGGGAGGGTGCAGCCAAAGGGCCTGTGGCACCGGCCATACCCTCTCCGTCCCTCGGCGGCTGTGTGATTTTGGGTGAGTCTGCAGGGCCCCACTCAGCTTCCCGCCAGCAGTTCCCGCACACTGGCACCTCCCTTGGGTCGCGCCCAGACCCCTTAGAGCTGACAATTCAGCACGCGCCCAGTGGCCACGGGCCCCACCCAAGCTGGCTGAGGAGTCCACAGCCTCACCCCACTCTCAGCTGTGCTGCCCTGCGGAAGAGCACAGAAGGGGGCCAGAGATCTGAACCTCTTCTCCCACAAGGCTTGTCCTGGTGGACAAGGAGGGTGGCACCTGCTCAGAGAGGGGCCACATGCCCCCTCTCCTGGGTGCGTCTGGGGGTGAGGGGGCACGGTCGGTCGACCCCCAGAACTTCTGTCTGGTTTCCACTGGCTCCTGGCTCTGAGGGAGGGAGGTGGCCCAGGGTCCGGGGGTCCCAGCTGACTGGCTCTGGACACTGAGTGCTGGGGCCCTGCAGCCCCTGTGCGTGCAGGTGAGAGCACCCACAGCCTCTCGGCCACATGCGCTGGAGCTGGGCCTGCACTCAGGGCGCCCTGCAGGCGCTCCCTGCACACGCGTGTGTCCCGGGCAGTGGCCGCACTGACCTCACAGACACTCAGAGGACCCTCCTGGGCTTTGTGCTTCTACTCACGATCACAGACAGGAAGCTCAGTGTTCCAGACCATACGCGTGCCTTCTGAGACACACCGGCTGGAGGGCTGCCCGCTGAGCCGGAACCTTCAACAACAGGGGAGCAGGCCGTCACCGGGACAGACGGCCTCTCGGGGGTGGGCTCAGACTCTCGGGAAAACAGGCCCTGGACTGCACTCAGCTCGGGGGCTTCCGGGCCGACGCACGCAGAAGGCCCGTGTGGCCACATACACACCCCTTCCTTTCCCTGGGGCATCCAGACGTCCAGATTCTCTGCACCAGCAGCAGCAGGAAGCCTGAGTAGCCCGTGAAGGACGCACACAGACCTACCCCTTGAGCTCACCCCTGAGAGTCCCTCTCCCTGACCCTGGCTACTCGCTGCTCTGCACAAGGGAGCCCTCACGGGCCGCACATGGCCTTGCCCAGGGACCTTCCCCCGTCCTCAGCATTGGCTACCCCCTGCAGTGACCACACGGGAACCAGCAGGCCAGAGACCCAGTGGGCTCTGAGCCACAGAAGGCAGAGAGAGTCAGGGAAGACAGGCTGAGGCCACGCCTGCCACGCGGAGCTGTGGGTCCCCCCTCGGCGCACTCACCCCTCGTCACACACAAAGGCCACCTGGGCCCCGAGCTGCAGGCTGGGTGGCACCAGCACACGGCCGTGCAGCAGGCTGGGGAGGGCCTCGCAGGACTGGGCTGGGGGGGAGGGAGAGAGGTGGCGTCACTGGACGGTCGCGGCCGGACCCCCGCCCCAGCAGAGCACCAGGCACCTTCACAGGTGGGGGCAGGCGGGTGCCAGGTGCCCGAGGACGTGCAGTCCAGGGTGTCTGAGCCTCGGAGCGTGTGACCGGGCTCACAGTGGTAGGACACTCGCTGGCCGGTAGGGAAGACATCCTGGGCCTCGTGGCCGTGGCTGCCGTGGGGGACTTGCGGGGGTGGCGGGCACCCTGAAAGGACAGTGGAAGGGCTGGGGGCTTCTACTTGGACCCCCCACTCTGCCTGAGGGAGGCAGCTCCCTGCTTATCAGACCCCTGGCCCGGCCCTCCCTCCCAGGAGCTGCCCCCTCAGCACCTAATCCTCCGGTGCCCTGCGGCCTCCTGCCACCAAGGTGACCAACTGCCAGCACATGGCACACCACAGTCCCCTCTGGCCTCCTGCTGTCCTGCCGCCCAGTCAGAGCCCCGGGGGGGGGGCTGAATGTCCATCCACACCTCTCGGGGTGAGAGCACGTGGGGGTGGGGTGCCAGGTCAGAGCCCCACCTGGCAGCAGGTCCCCCAGAAGTGGCCGCCCTCAGGGGGAGGTGTGTCCTCTCTGCAGGCCTGGGGTCAGTGCACAACACCCATCTCCCCTGCAGGGAGATAAGCCAGGCTGCCCTCACGTAGGAGAGTGATGTAGCTCTGGGCGCCTCAGTGCCACCTGCTTTGGGGGCAGCAGCTCGGGTCCTTACTGGTACAATAGGCGTGACCTGCAGCCTCCCACTGGTGCCCCATTCCCCACCTCATGGCAGTTCCCCTTCATAGTAGCCCCTGCCTCACCTGAGTCTCTGACACCAGGTCCCCCATCCTCTGGCAGCCCCCAGCCTGTGTCTCTGCTCTGGGTCCCCCATCCTCAGGCAGCCCCCAGCCTGTGTCTCTGCTCTGGGTCCCCCCATCCTCTGGCAGCCCCCAGCCTGTGTCTCTGCTCTGGGTCCCCCCATCCTCAGGGCAGCCCCCAGCCTGTGTCTCTGCTCTGGGTCCCCCCATCCTCAGGCAGCCCCCAGCCTGTGTCTCTGCTCTGGGTCCCCCCATCCTCAGGCAGCCCCCAGCCTGTGTCTCTGCTCTGGGTCCCCCATCCTCTGGCAGCCCCCAGCCTGTGTCTCTGCTCTGGGTGCCCCCATCCTCAGGCAGCCCCCAGCCTGTGTCTCTGCTCTGGGTCCCCGAATCCTCAGGGCAGCCCCCAGCCTGTGTCTCTGCTCTGGGTCCCCCCATCCTCAGGCAGCCCCCCAGCCTGTGTCTCTGCTCTGGGTCCCCCCATCCTCTGGCAGCCCCCAGCCTGTGTCTCTGCTCTGGGTGCCCCCATCCTCAGGGCAGCTCCCCAGCCTGTGTCTCTGCTCTGGGTCCCCCCATCCTCAGGCAGCCCCCAGCCTGTGTCTCTGCTCTGGGTGCCCCCATCCTCAGGGCAGCTCCCCAGCCTGTGTCTCTGCTCTGGGTCCCCCCATCCTCAGGCAGCCCCCAGCCTGTGTCTCTGCTCTGGGTGCCCCCATCCTCAGGGCAGCTCCCCAGCCTGTGTCTCTGCTCTGGGTCCCCCCATCCTCAGGCAGCCCCCAGCCTGTGTCTCTGCTCTGGATCCCCCATCCTCAGGGCAGCCCCCAGCCTGTGTCTCTGCTCTGGGTCCCCCCATCCTCTGGCAGCCCCCAGCCTGTGTCTCTGCTCTGGGTCCCCCCATCCTCAGGCAGCCCCCAGCCTGTGTCTCTGCTCTGGGTCCCCCCATCCTCAGGGCAGCCCCCAGCCTGTGTCTCTGCTCTGGGTCCCCCCATCCTCAGGGCAGCCCCCAGCCTGTGTCTCTGCTCTGGGTCCCCCATCCTCAGGGCAGCCCCCCAGCCTGTGTCTCTGCTCTGGATCCCCCATCCTCAGGGCAGCCCCCAGCCTGTGTCTCTGCTCTGGGTCCCCCCATCCTCTGGCAGCCCCCAGCCTGTGTCTCTGCTCTGGGTCCCCCCATCCTCAGGCAGCCCCCAGCCTGTGTCTCTGCTCTGGGTCCCCCCATCCTCAGGCAGCCCCCAGCCTGTGTCTCTGCTCTGGGTCCCCCCATCCTCAGGCAGCCCCCAGCCTGTGTCTCTGTCCCCTGGGTCCCCCATCCTCAGGCAGCCCCCAGCCTGTGTCTCTGCTCTGGGTCCCCCCATCCTCAGGCAGCCCCCCAGCCTGTGTCTCTGTCCCCTGGGTCCCCCATCCTCAGGCAGCCCCCAGCCTGTGTCTCTGCTCTGGGTCCCCCCATCCTCAGGCAGCCCCCCAGCCTGTGTCTCTGTCCCCTGGGTCCCCCATCCTCAGGGCAGCTCCCCAGCCTGTGTCTCTGTCCCCTGGGTCCCCCATCCTCAGGGCAGCTCCCCAGCCTGTGTCTCTGTCCCCTGGGTCCCCTAATCCTCAGGGCAGCCCCCCAGCCTGTGTCTCTGCTCTGGATGCCCCCATCCTCAGGCAGCCCCCAGCCTGTGTCTCTGCTCTGGGTCCCCCCATCCTCAGGCAGCCCCCCAGCCTGTGTCTCTGTCCCCTGGGTCCCCTATCCTCAGGGCAGCTCCCCAGCCTGTGTCTCTGTCCCCTGGGTCCCCCATCCTCAGGGAAGCTCCCCAGCCTGTGTCTCTGTCCCCTGGGTCCCCCATCCTCAGGGCAGCTCCCCAGCCTGTGTCTCTGTCCCGGGTCCTGCCTGGCAGGCAGGACTCACCCTGGATGCAGCTGGGCAGGGGGGGCCTCCAGGTGCCCCCCAGATGGCACCACACCACGCTGGCGCCCCTCATGGTGAAGCCAGGCTGGCACTTGAACGCCACGCTGTCATTGAGGGAGAAGGAGCGACGGAAGCCTGCCTCCAGCACCCCGTTCTCCACGTAGGGTGCGGGGCACTTGACAGCCGGGAGGCAGAGGGGCGGGGGCCCGCTCCACACCCCCTCACGCCCATCCCGGCTGGTGCAGTGGATGGATGGCTCGCCCACCAGATCAAACAGCTTCTCCCCACGCTGCCCAGTGTGGCACCGGTAGGTCACCACTGCCCCGTAGGGCAGGCTGTCTTTGTTCTGGTCGCTGAAGTCCCCATGGGGGATAGCAGGGGGTAGCCCGCAAAGGATGGCTGGGGAGGGGGCAGAGACAGGCAGCTCAGGGCTTGGCTGCGGCTCTGTCCTTGCAAACCCAAGGCCTGCCCAGCTGACGCTCTCCTCTGGAGGCTGGGCACCCTGAGAGGAGGCGCTGGGGGTAGGCACAGGTCACCACCCGCAGGCCAGCACAAGGCAGGGGCCGGCCACCAGGCTCCTGCTTCTTGAGACTAAAGCGTTTGCTCACTGCACCACCCGCCAGGTGCCATTACAGGGGTGCTGAAAGGTGCAGGGGCGGGGTGGGCGGTGGGAGAGGACATGCTAGCAGCCCAGTCTGGCCCGCACAAGCAGCCAGGCCTTCGTCATTGCAGGAGGGACCAGCCGGTGCGGTGAGGTCTGACTACTCACTGTCACACAGAGGCATGTGTACGTCCCAGCTCATGCCTCTGTCTGTGAGGACACACATGGCCGACGCGTCCCCAATGAGCCTATATCTGAGGACAGAGGGGAGCTGTTGCCTCCTGGCAAGCTGAGCTCACTTCCTGGGCAGACGGGCAGACAGGCAGCAAAGGCTTATGCGGAGAGGGTGTCCCCAGGTGAGTCTAGGGGAGGCTACCCCGGCCCGCCGGGAGGGGTCTCTGCAGCCTGAGGGGCGCTGGCCCCCTGCCTGTAGCTACTTGCCCCAGTGCCCCCATGCCCACTCACCCTCGATTACAAGAGAAGGTAATTGTCGACCCCCACTCGATGCCCTGGGGATAGAGAATCGTGCCGTGCAGCAAGTCTCTGGGGTGCTCACAGGATCTTCCTGCGTGGGGACACATGAGGGGCTCGGTGCCAGAAATGGGCGCTGGGAGCGCCACAGCGCCCTGCTCTCCTCCACCCGCTGACTCACGTTCACTAGAGGAGGCGGCTGCCACTCACGGGAGCCCCGTCCCAGCTGAGTCAACCCCAGAGCACTATTCAAATGAGCCTCTGGGCATCTGTGAACCGGAAACCCTGAGCCTCCACCCCCTTTCACCCTGTCAGTTGGGGGCACCACCTGCCAGCCCCTGGCCTAGCAAGCTCTCGCCTTATCCGGCCTCTGCTCCCGGCTGCCCAGCACACTGTGGAGACTGCTTTCCAGAAGCTCCACACGCCAGCCATTCTGCTGTGATCTCTCACTGGACTGGACGGCTGGGGACTGACAGCTGCCTGGCCCGGTCCCCTGAGTCTCCTCTGAGGCCTGGTGTCTCAGCAGCACTGGTGTGGCTGGGCCTCTCCCCCTCCCTGGAGCCTGCGGTGACTTACGGCCCAGCTTGGCCTCCACAGGGCAGCTGTGAACCTGCCAGGCGCAGTGCCCCCAGCCCCTCCACACTGGGGGGGGGGGCAGGGCTTCTGCTCCCCAGGGCTTCACCCTGCTTCCCAGTCCCTCCTCTGTTGTTCACTTTGCTGTTCACTTTTCTCTGTCTTCACAGAACTTTTAAAAATAAAAGGAGTCACACCACAGGCCAGTTTTGGTCTGGGAATTAGTCTTTAAAGCCTGTCTCAGCAGGCTGGGAGTATGGATCCACCTGCTAATTCCTATGTTCAGCGGGGAAGCAATTACAGAAGCCAGAGACCTTCCACTTTCTGCACCCCATAATATCCCTGGGTCCATACTCCCAGAGGGATAAAGAATAGAAAAGTTATCATGGGAGGGGATGGGATATGGAGTTCTGGTGGTGGGAATTGTGCCCCTCTTATCCTATGGTCTTGTCAGTGTTTCCATTTTATAAATAAAATTTTTTTAAAAAAGAAAAAAATTAAAGTGCTGGAACCAGGACCTAAGTTGAGGTCTAGCTGATACTAAAGCTCAACAAACAAACAAACAAACAAACAAATCCTGTTTCAGAGGCCGGGTGGTGGTGCTGCCCGCTAAGCACACATCGTATGAAGGGCAAGGACACACATAAGGATCCAGGTTCGAGCCCTTATTCCACACCGGCAGGGGGTAAGCTTCACAAAATGGTGAAGCAGGTGTCCCTCTTTCTCTGACTCGCTCTCTCTCTCCTGCCCCTCTCAATTGCTCTCTGTCCTATGCAGTAAAATGGAAAAAAATGGTTGCCAGGAGCAGTGTGGGCAGCAAGTCCCAGCGGTAACTCCGGAAGAAAAAACAAACGCGTCTCAGAGCCTCTGAAGGCAGAGCCTGGCACATTCACTTTTTATCAGCTGCATTGAGCTAACCTGGAGTCCTGCCTTGCAGCACAAGAATGCTCGAATGGAACAGGGGTGGGGTGAGAGGAAGATCCCCGCCCTAAGGACACCCAACCTTGACAGACGCAGGGCAGGCAGCCAGAGCAAGGTCCTGGGGCCTGAGGAGGCAGCCCTGCGCCTGAATCCTTAGGAGAGACAAGAATCCCCCTGGGGTCCTCCCCTTGGAATGACCTGCTAGGACTCTGTGCCCTTATTGTGCAAGGAGTGGGCCAGCCCTGAGAGCCATGTCCCCAGACCCAGTGACGCCCACTGTTGGGTCTTACTCACGTTTACAGAACTGCTGGGCATCAGACCACTGGGAGGTGGGCAGGCAGGTGACAGAGAATGACCTCTTCTTGTACCCAGGGAGGCACTCATATTCCCAACTCGTCCCCACTGCAAACTCTGCCTGGTCACTCCTGGCCTTAGGCCTAGCAAAGGTGTAGCTTGGCAGGAGCTTGCACTGACCTGAGGACAGACCACAGGGACATCAGGACCAAACTCCTGCCCTGCCCTGGGGCTGCCCGTGGGCTGGCGGCCTGCCCCCCGGGAAGGAGCCCTGAAGCAGGGGCCATGTGTGCTGACAAAGAGCTCGTCCGCTGTGTGGACACTTATCCTGCAAGCTTGCCTCAGGGCACAGTGGCCTCTGCGCTGGAGAGAACCATCCTCCACAGAACTTGGGCTCTGTGGGTGCTCTGTCTTCTTGCGACCAAGGCCTCACAAAGAAGGATTTCTGTCACGCACAGATGACAGGCACGGCAGAGAGTTCTCCGCTCCTGGCTCTGGCACTTGTCTCAGCAACAGTAACGGCGGCACAGCAGAGAGAACCAGCCCTGACTCCTCACAGTCGCCATTAGCTCACGGTATGCACCCTCAGAGTAGGGACGGCGCTCTCTGAAGAGGATGGGGCTCGGGAGACAGTCACCTCAAGACAGTTCCCTCTGACGACACCACCACCATCATCCCGGCAAGGACGACCAGAAGCCCATCTTGGGAGGTGGGAAGACACCCAGGACGTATCTGGCAAAGTCCTTTCTCTCAACGTGAAAACTCAGGCTCAGCTGTAGGTCAGCGGTGGCTTTCAACGTCACGTTTATACCTCTCCCTCCACCAGAAACAGGCCCGGGTGACCGGGAGAGAGGTCCTGCCTGCCACGTGTGCCGAGAAGCTCTGTGAGAGCCCCAAGAGGAGGGACAGGGAGACAAGCTGGCCTGCAGTCATGGGAAGAGAGTGGCCGCGACACCAGCAAAGGACAGGATGAGGAGGAGTCTGCAGAGGGGAAAGTTCTGCAAAGTCAGGTGGGGGCAGAGCTCCACCAAGAACAGCAGGAAGGACGTCTGTCTGGAGTCGCAGAAGGAGGCTGCTGGCTCCTGGCCATGTCTCAGCAAAAAAAAAAAAAAAAGCAGAGCTCGTGTGGGGTCCACAGGTGACTGTCAGCAGAGCTTGTGTGGGGATGGGGACAGTCCACAGGTGACCGTCAGCAGTACTCGTGTGGGGATGGGGACAGTCCACAGGTGACCGTCAGCAGAGCTCGTGTGGGGATGGGGACAGTCCACAGGTGACCTTCAGCAGAGCTCGTGTGGGGATGGGGACAGTCCACAGGTGACCGTCAGCAGAGCTCGTGTGGGGATGGGGACAGTCCACAGGTGACAGGGTGGAGGGACATTCAAGACAGGTGCAGGGACAGGGCACGCACAGGGGGAGGTGACAGGACAAGCAGACAGGACAGAGTCTATGGGACATGGGAAAGGGGCATGGGGATGGGGCAGTGAGGACAGGGAGCTGGGGGGAGGTGGGTAGACCCACCTTCAATGGGTCCAAAAGGCTGAGGACTCTGGGGCAGTTTTTTTTTTTAATCCCACAGGCAATACAGACTTTAGATTTCTAGACAACAAAGTGACAAAGAATGAAATGATGAAAAAAAGTACCTAAAAGTTTTATTTTCACCCAGGAAGGTGAAGGTGTATCTGAGCTGTGGAGCATGGGTAGACGTGTGACAAGACACCACAGCAGCACATGACAGTGACAGACAGACAGACAGACCTGGCCTTCCTGAGCCTGCAGAGGTCCTGCCCCATGGGGTGGGGAGCTGACTCAGTGGATCAAGCCTCTTTGGGGTTGGGGAGGGATACTGGTGACGGCCAGCAGTCACAGAGCTACCTGGGGGGGGGGGGTCAGAGGTGCCCAGTGACACCGCACTGGGGCTGCAGAGAGGGTGGGTGGGCAGAGAGCCAGCCTGCCTGCCTGGGACCCAGAGGCTGAAGCTCAGTCAGCACTGCCCTGTCCCTGCTCTCTGTCACCCCACAAACTGAACAAGCCGGCAAACCAGCAGGCAGGTGGGCAGGTCGCGGAAAGCAGGGCCCCACCTCCCCCTGCACCTGCCACAGGGAGTTTCGCAGGGACGGAACTGAACCCTTTGGCCAAAGTCACGCAGCTCCTGAGGTCTCTTCCAGAGGCGCCTGACCACGCGTCCCACAGAGGGGAGGGGGCCAGCTCGGTGTAGTGCCTGGACATCCCTCGCCCCACCCCTGGACCTCCACGCCCCCACGCCCTCCTAGCACTCTGGTCCCTGGCTCCCTAGCCCCCTGATCTCCTGGCCCCTTGGTCCCCTGACCCCCATCCCTGGCCCCCCTAAACCCCTGGCACCCTGGCCCCTAATCCCTGGCATCCTAGCTCTGGCCCCTGGTTCCCTGGCCCCTAATTCCCTGGTCTCCTGGTCCCTGACCCCTGGCCCCCTGCTCCCTGGTCCCCTGCTCCCTGGTCCCCTGACCCCCTGGTCCCTGACCCCCTGGCCTCTGGTCCATGACTCCCTGGCCCCTGGTCCATGAGCCCCTGCTCCCTGGCCCCCTGCTCCCCTGGCCCCTTAGTCCCTGCCCCTCTGGCCCCCGAACCCTGGCCCCTGGGCGGTGGCTCTGTGGCCCCGGGGCTCTAGGAGCCCGGCTGCAAGTGTCCGGGTCCAGGTGGGGGTCCTTGTGCGCACCCGGACCTCCAGCCCGGAGCTGTCCCGCCCGGTCCCCACCCCGCTCACCGAGGACCCCGGGCGCGAGGAGAGCCCAGCAGAGCCACTGCAGCGCGGCGGCGCCCATGTCCCGCCCCAGCGTCCTGTCCTCGGGCGGCGCAGGGCTGTGGCGGGAGGGGCGGCCCCGGTGTCTTAAGTAGGTCCGACCACAAGCGCCCCTCCCGCCCCAACACACGTGCGCGCTGGCACCTGCCGGGAGGGGCGGGGCGGGGCCTGGAGGGGGCGGGGCCTGGAGGGGGCGGGGCGGGGCCTGGAGGGGGCGGGGCCGGAGGGGCGGGGCCCAGAGGAGGGCTGGGTGCACAGGAGGCGCATGGAGTGAGTGAGGCGGGGAGGAGGCAGAGGAGGCAGGAGCTGGGGAAGGAGGGCAGGATGGACTGGAGGGTCCATGGGGAGCCGCGTCGCGGGTGGACACTCCCTGGTCTCAGCTGGAGCCTGAACTCGTGGTCAGGCCAGTGCTCGCCAGCTTTTATGACCCTGAAACTCAGTGTGTCGATAACTGCAAGAAGTAACTGCAAGACAAGTGGGGCAAAGCAGGGGTCGCTCTCAGGGACTGCGGCGACGTCTGTCCCGCCCAGTCGAGGCCAGCCCCAGATGGACATGCCTTACTAAACTGAATTCACAGGAAAGCTGCACGATTCCATCGTGCCTGTCAGCCAGCACTTCCCAACTGCTGCTGTCTTCCCGTGTGCTCTTCCGCCTCCGACAGAGACAGTAGCTGTGTATTGACAGACGTCTGGATCAGTGCGCATGATTCTGGGGTTAGTGACTGGCTTACTACTTTGGAACTGGCATGATACCTCTTCTAAATACTTCAATGTAGATTTTTTTTTTTTTAAACTGAGGATATTCTCGTATGTAACTGTAGCAGAACTTATCGAACCAGGAAACTGATGTTGACACCATTTGTTGTCCACGTGACAGACCATGCCCCACTCACCCGCCTGACTGTTGAAGCACACGCCATAGGCGCTCTCACACGTGTGCACACACTGTGCCTTTTTCTGGCCCAGGACCATACTTTGTATAAGTACCGCGCGCTAACCGATTGCGCCACTGGAGCTCTGCAGGACCATACTTTGGATTATCAGTTTTTTCTGCTCATTTTTTGTGGAAAGGGGCCTGTTTTTTTTTTTTTTTTTAAGACTACACACAACTATTTTTATAGGCTGGCTTTTTACATTAGGTATTGCATAGTAGCTGGTTTCACTAAATGCCAAACATTAACACATAGTTTTGCCGGGAGCTGGGCAGCAGCCTGCTGGTGGGTCCATCTTGAGGCGGCTGAAGGACACCAGGTGGATGTAGCCTTAGCCACTACTGACACACCACGTGACAACCATGGCCTTACAGATGCATGGCCAGCCTTTTTCCCGCAAGAACATAGCATGTGGAGCTGGGGGGCTCAGGCCCCTGGAAGGTGACTCCTGTGAGCCTTGACGGGGACATTGCAATTAGAGCCAGGTCTACACTTAGGGTAGCAGCTACACAAAAGGCAGGGACTGTGTCTGCTTAGTGCAGGCTAACGGGAGGCTAGCTGCCAGAGCACTGCCCAGCTCTGGCTTATGGGGCTGGGGACTGAACCTGGGACCTTGAAGCCTGAGGCATGAGAGCCTTTTGGCATAACCACTATACTGTCTCTCTGGTCCAGGGTTGCTCTGGTTTAAAGGTTCTGTTTTCCGTTTGTAATCACTAAGTTTATTGTGAGCAGGCACAATAAACATTGACTTTGTCAATGTCCCATTTTTGGCAAATCTTCACCACTTTAGTCAGTATTCAATATTTGACATGATTCTTGCTGGAATCAGTAATCACTGTGCTGCCAGTTTTTTTATTCAAACTTTACTTCTCTTTTCATCAGCTGACTTTCTAGCATAAAGATAAGCTCTCCCACCCTTCTCCTGTCCTTATTTTTAATATTTATTTGTTTGTTCAATTTTTTCTTTTTAAAATAGTTTTATTTGTTTATTACTGGATAGAGTCAGAGAAATTGAGAGAGGATGGAGAGATAGAGAGGGGGAGAAGCAGAGAGACACCTGCAGCCCTGCTTCACTACTCATGAAGCCTTCACCTGCAGGTGGGAGCCGGGGGCTTGAACGCGGGTCCTTGTGCGCTGTCATGTGTGGACTCAACCAGGTGCACCACCGCCTGGCTCCTCTCCTATTGTTTATTCACTCTTCCTGTAGTGGTTTCAATCCCTGTGTCACAGATGTTTGTTTCTTCATTTGAGGGTTCAGGTTGCCCCTGACTTGGCCCAAGGGGGTCCTCAGAGTAGTTCCTGAGTCATTCTGACCAATTTCTTTTCTTTTCTCCCTGTTTTTGGTTCTTTAGCATTTCTGGTCTGGCAAAACCAGACGCTCCAGGATCACCTTGTGTCGCTCCAGCCTGGCACTGGGAACTGCCTGGCCCCCAGAGGAAGCTGGTTCTCCAGAGCAGAGGATGATTCTTGGAAACCAAGATCTGGAGGCTCTTTGTTCTTCGCTTTCTTCTCAGCAGGCAGATGCCGAGACTAAGTGGATCATCTCTTCAATGTTGGTCTAGACCTCTGTCTGCACCCAAGTCCTGGGTTCACCCCAGTTCTCCACGGTCTAGCCGGAGGCTCACGATGCCATGTAATTATCCCATCGTCTTTGTGACTGTCGTCTCAGTGTGTCACCTGGTCCCTTGCTCACGACACAGTTACCACCTTGCTTAGTCCTGGAAAACAGAGAGGCTTTGGAATTCCTAATTCTGTGACATGGTGGGAAGAAGACCTAGTTTTAAAAGTATTTCTTTTTATTTTTTAGTCTGAGGGCATAAAAATTTTTCCATTCAGTGGCTTGGACTAACTATCTCTCTCCCCTCGGATGTGATAGTTTCACAAGTCTGATTTCTCTTCTGTGTGTGCAGATTATCCCAGGCCTTTCTTTGGTTTGAATCATGTTAGTTCGTGTTTTAGGCACCGTTTCCCACCTCTGCAGGTGTGCTGCCATTCCACACCCACCAGCAAGGTGCAGTGCCCTCCCCCAGTCTGCTAAGCCTTTGCCATCACCCTCCCAGCCTCCACCCAGCCCAGCTTTGCTTTGCTTTGTGTTCCACTGTAGTTGTTCTCCTTTGTTCTGTTTTGTTTTTTAATGTGTGCATAGCTGAGTATGTGAGTATGAGCTCTATGTGTCTGAAGAGCATGAAATGACCAGAGAGAAGCCCCGGTGTCCCCACTCCTCCTGCTGACTCTCCCACACAGCACCTTTCCCACTGGCCTGTTGGGGTGTCCGCTTGCTTCTGGCCTCTCTGCCCTCTGACTGGCCCCAATGACCTGACACATGGATGTCTTCCTACTTCTCTGCCTTTACTACGTAAAGTGAAGCTCGCACGCACAGGTATGCTGGTGTTCCTCCTGTGGAAGCTCAGCGCCGCTGCTCACCCTCTTCCTGTTCGTAGACCCTCACTTCTTCTTCTTCCGTAGCCAGTCAACAGCGACAGGTTGAGCCTGATGTCAAGTTTCGAGACCTCCTTTGAATCTGGAGAGGTGGCAGTCGTTGACTATGTGGGTCATAGTCTGTCTGTAGCTGCAGGGGCATTTCGGGTCGTCTCTGGCTCCCCAGCGATGGAACATAGCGGCGCACCGGCCATGGCCTGTTCGATAGCGATTGAGGAGGGCCCAATCATAATGTGCTAGGTCAAAGCCGGGTTGACGCTTGCAGGGGTCTGTGATGAGGTGTTTGTTCTTGACCTCAGCTGACTGCCAACTCTGTTTCCAAGAGTCTGGAACAGAGAAGTTGAGTGTAGGCGTAGGGGACCAGATTGGGTGACGAGACGTCCAGCGTTGGACAGGGTGGGCGAAGATCTCCGCGTATATTGGCAGGTCCGGTCGAGCGTAGATGTGGGAAATGAACTCAGATGATGCCGCATCCCGACGAATATCTGGCGGGGCGATGTTGCTAAGAACTGGCAGCCATGGAACCGGGGTGGAACGGATGGTTCCAGAAATGATCCTCACGGAGGAATATAATTTGGAATCGACCAAGTGGACATGGGGGCTACGGAACCATCCTGGGGCACAGTATTCTGCAGTGGAATAGCATAATGCCAGAGATGATGATTGTAGTGTGGAAGCGCTCGCGCCCCATGAGGAGCTGGCCAGTCTTGCAGTGATGTGATTCCTCGCGCCCACCTTTGCTGCAGTTTTTATGAGATGTTCGTGAAATGACAGAGTGCGATCGAGAGTAACGCCAAGATAGACTGGCTGGGCTTCATGCCGGATTCTCATATCGCCAAGCTGCACATTAAGCTCACGCGAGGCCGAGGCATGGTGTAGATGGAAAACAGATGATACCGTGTTTGCAGTGCTAGGGATTAGTCGCCATTTTTTACAGTAATCAGATATCAGAGACATGTCTTTCGTGAGTGTTTCCTCGAGGATGTCGAACTTGGATGCCTGAGTTGCACAGCAGATGTCATCGGCGTAGATGAACTTCCTTGAAGAAGTTTCTGGGAGGTCATTGATGTAAATATTAAATAGCGTAGGAGCCAGAACAGAGCCCTGGGGGAGGCCACTTGAGACAAGTCTCCATCTGCTAGACTTGTCACCCAGATGCACCTGGAATCTTCTGTTTTGGAGAAGAAACGATATAGTGTTGGCCACCCATGGAGGCAGGCATCTTGAAGAAGTCATCTACGCCGAAGACCCTCACTCTGGATGAGCCAGAGCTCAAGTGCTTTTCCTGTGTACGTTCAGCTGGCAGTGCTCTACATCGCTCTAGAGAACACACTGTGTGCGTTTGTGTTTCTTGCTGGGGGTGTATCTCCTGTGCAGACTCCTAGCACTGGGGCTCTTGGTCTCAAGAGTGTAGTCTTTGTCTTAATTGTCTTTTTGAACTCGACCACCGGACCTTTGAATTTGGTCAGAAGCGACTCTTTGGAGAAAGCATGAAACCAGCAGTTGTTGGAGAAGCATGTGGGCCACTGGAACTGGAGATTAGCACTTCTGATGAGAGGGAAGAACCCACCAGTTGCCCTTCCTCTTTATAAGAGACAATTATGTGTAGCCAAGAAAACTTGTTAACAAATGCTCTTTTCTTTAACCACTTACCTCATCTTCCGCTTTTCTTCCCATAAAAAAACCAACTTTACCCCTTATTAGGACATAAATTGACCACAGACTCGATAGTACAGCAAGTCTCAAAATAAACTTTTTATTAAAATCATCCAGTGTATGTTCTCTGACCTTAATGCAGTAATTAAGCTAAACATTACTAATTAAGAGAGGAATAGTTAAAATATTTTTGCATGGCTATTAAGCACATATAACTATATAACACATGGGCCAGAGGAAAAATATGATGGAAATTAACAAATATTCATGGGCATATGTTCTAAATAAATTCACTAGCTTGAACCATGGATGAATCAACACATGTTAGAATGTAGGTTCTAAAAGGAAATTTAGAGTTGACATACTGAAAAAAGAAAGTTTTAGAGCTGCTTAGATCAAGAAGTTAGAAGGGGCTGGGCAGTGGCACATCTGGCTAAGCACTCACCTTACAGTGCACAAGGACCTGGGTTCAAGCCCCTGGTCCCACCTGCAGGGGGGAAGCTTCACGAGTGGTGAAGCAGGGCTGCAGGTGTCTCAATCTCCTTCTCCTCTTTCAATTTCTCTCTATCCTATCCAGTATAATAAATAAATAAAAGTTAAGAAATAGAAGTTAGAAGAAGAAATCCAAAGAAACCAGCAGGAATAAGAAAAAGCAGCTAGAAATAAGACAGAGAATCAAGCAGAAAACAAAGGCATTTGGCTGGATTCCTTAAGGTCTAGTTAAGGTGTGAGAATAATCGGTGAGAACAACCTCACACAGGGTGAATGTTAGACACATATCAGGGTCTTTGCTGCAGATGGGTCAGAGGGCTGGCTGGGCGTGTTGAACGAGCCCACCCAGCCAGCCCTCCGGAAACCCCCGGCTGGAATTTCCCCACCACTGTGCCCACAGCCCCTGCGGGGCTTCCACACCTGGGGAGGTAGAGGAGATGGAGGTGAAGTGACCGTCTCCATCTGGAGTCCAGTGTTTGCATGGCAGAGTGACCTGGTGCTGAGGTCACCTGAGGCTGTGGCCACGAGCACAAGTGGACCCTTCAGCAAGGGGAGGGAAGCTGTAGGTTCTCCCAAGCCACCTCCCAGCTCACATGCGACTTGTGGAGTCTGTCTGCCCTGCATTAGCTTAGAAATCGCTGCGGGGTTTCACAGCTGCTTCCTGGCACTCTTTGGAGTGTGGGGCCTGTTCTGTTTTAGGAGATAAGGCTGAGATAAGCCCCAGGTAAGAGAGGGAAACCAAGTTCCAGGGATTTTCTGGAAAAATCTGATAGCTCATTTCAAAAGCAGAAGCAGAACTACTCTGTGGGGGATTTCCGTCCGGCTGGGGAGTGATGGTGCATAGAGCAGCTTCGCTCACTCAGGCTGACCGGGCCTTGTGTCCACACGTTGACCAGGACAGCTCCTCCCTTGCCGAGCCCCGTGATGACCTAGCTGAAGCCCAGCCAGCACCCACCTCGGGAACTGTCCAGTCTCAGTCACACCACGCTCATCCACAAACGAGCCACCCACGGCCCCATCGGCTCCCTCTTCCCTCTCTGCCAGCTCCTTTCTTTCTCTCTGGGGACCACCCAGGTGTCCCAGGGCCAACCACGTTCTGTTTCAAGAAGACACAGAGTTCACTCTAGAAAGGCTTTCGTGGGGTCAACCAGACAGCTCACGGGAGAGGGTGGCCGCTTGGCCTGCACATGACCCAGGCCTGTGGCCAGCCCTACCACACTGTGGGATTCTTGGTGCTATAGGCTCTCTCTCTCTCTCTCCCTCACCCCTCTGCATCTGAAAAGCCGCTCCAGAGTGGTGAAGCCCTGGCAATGACAAAAATCAAAACATAAGAGAGAAACTTAGTAAACTCATTTACAGATGAGACTAGATTGAATCCCAACCACTTAAGAATCATTTCATTAGGAAGAAATGACTTTCCCTAGTCAGTGGTCTCTGTAAAGAGCTATTTCACGGAAGACTCAGACTGATGAAAGAAGGCCGAGTCATATGGGTGAGTAGCTGATGGAACTGTGGGTGCACTCCTGCAGAGTCTGAAGGCGCTCGGGCCAGGAGGGTCAGCCGGTGGGCACGTGCTGTGCCACGTGCAAGGACCCGGGTTTGAGCCTTGAGACCGTGTGCAGCTTTATGGGCAGAACAGTGCTGTGGCATCACTCTTTCCCTGGTTCTGGCTTTCTCCTTCACTCTTGGTCTCTAGCTGAAATCAAACGGAAAAAGAGTCTGGGGGCCAGGCGGTGGTGCACCTGGGTGAGTGCTCACATTACAGTGCAGGAGGAAGCTTCATGCGTGGTGAAGCAGGGCTGCAGGTGTCTCTCTGTCTCCCTCCCTATCTCCTCTTTCCTTTCAATTTCTCTTGGTCTGTATCTAATAATAAATAAAATAAAAGTTAAAAAAGGAAAGAAACAGAAATAACTGTTAAAAAATAAGTAAAGAGTCAGCTGGGAGCAGTGGCATTACAAAGACACAAAATCCTCATGCAAAAAAAAAAAAAAACTTAATTAAGGGAGTCGGGCTGTAGCGCAGCGGGTTAAGCGCAGGTGGCGCAAAGCACAAGGACCGGTGTGAGGATCCCGGTTCGAGCCCCCGGCTCCCCACCTGCAGGGGAGTCGCTTCACAGGCGGTGAAGCAGGTCTGCAGGTGTCTGTCTTTCTCTCCCCCTCTCTGCCTTCCCCTCCTCTCTCCATTTCTCTCCGTCCTATCCAACAACGACGACAACAACAATAATAACTACAACAATAAAACAACAATGGCAACAAAAGGGAATCAATAAATAAAATAAAATAAATAAAAATAAATAAATAAAAGACTTTATAAAAAAAAACTTAATTAATTAAACAAATAAAGGCATTAAAAGCCCAAGATGATGCTGAAGACCTGTGGCCCCCTCAGTCCCGGCTCCTGAGTGAAGACATATTTGACCTTCAGGCGGCGATGCCCAGGGGACCCGGGGAGAGAGAGAGAGAGGTCACACGCAGCTAAGGGTGTAGGGCGTTCACTGGCATGAACAAGTTAGGGAACGTCCCGAGAGGAGGGCAGGGGACCGGAAGGGGGAGCCGGCTGCCTCCCTCCCAGGTGACCCGGCACCACCTGAGGCGGCAGCTGGACAGAGGCTTCAGACCCGAGAGTCCTTTTGGCTCTTCCTGTCAGAGCCCCAGGTATCTTTGCCCACCCTGTCCAACGCTTGACGTCTCGTCACCCAATCTGGTCCCCTACGCCTACACTCAACTTCTCTGTTCCAGACTCTTGGAAACAGAGTTGGCAGTCAGCTGAGGTCAAGAACAGACACCTCATCACAGACCCCTGCGAGCGTCAACCCGGCTCTGACCTAGCACGTTATGATCGGGCCCTCCTCCATCGCTATGGAACAGGCCATGGCCGGTGCGCTGCTATGTTCCATCGCTGGGGAGCCAGAGACGACCCGAACTGCCCCTGCGGCTCCAGACAGACTATGACCCACATAGTCAACGATGGCCACCTCTCCAGATTCAAAGGAGGTCTCGAAACTTGACATCAGGCTCCACCTGACGCTGTTGACTGGCTACGGAAGAAGGGCAAACGCTAGAAGAAGAAGAAGAAGACCCCCAGAAATCTCTGTTGTGTGGTGCCAACGGCAGCCCATAATACCCTGGTTGCAGTGCACAGCCTCTCAGCCCCGGGGGCCAGAGCTGGAGGGCAGGCTGACCCCAAGACACGGCCCCTGTCAGCCAGAGCTGCCCCCGGTGAAGAGGCCACAGGACGTCACCCAAGCCCAGAAGCGCTGGCCTGCCCCTCGCCCCAGACCCTGTCTGCGTCCACACCTGACTGCTGCGACAGCAAGAAGCAAGAAAGCGGAACGAACCCCACAAAGCCAAGACCACTAGGCGTTCTCATAGAGAGGACCTTCTCTGTTCTGTTCGTTCTGTTCTGTTCTGTTCTTTTCTCTTTCTTTCTTTCTTTCTTTTTTTCTGCTTCCAGAGTTATCCCTGGGGCTTGGTGCATCCACTGCTCCTGGTGGCTATTTTTCCTCATTTTATTGGCTAGAACAGAGAGAAATTGAGAAAGGAGGAGGAGATATAGACACATAGACAGGTAGACAGACAGACAGACATCTGCAAACCTGCTTCACCACTTATGAAGTGACCTCCCTGCAGGTGGGGAGCCAGGGGCCTGAACCCTGAACCTTGTGCGGGTCCTTGCGCTTTGTACCGTGCGTGTTTAACCTGGTGGGCCACCACCCAGCCCCCGAGGGGACATTCTCATGAGCTGGAGTCCAGCTTGTGGACGTGGAGGAGCTGGGATGGCTCTCTGCATGGAAAATGGGCCAGGTGGGGAAGTGCAGTGGCCTCGCCTTTCATGGGAATCAGCTGGCATGCAGACACTCTGAGGAGCCCAGCGAGAACTGTTTCGCTCATGACAAGAATAATAAAGTCTGACAAACTTACTGAAAAACATCTATGAAAGCTCTGAATCAGTATGTTTCCTTTGAGCTGATCACATTAATTTTATTAGTATTTTACAAGAGGCCTACCCAGCTCTGGCTGATGACGGTACAGGAGAGTGAACCTGGAACCTCAGAGCCTCAGGTAGGAGAGTCTCTTTCTATAACCATTGTGCTTTGCACTTTTGGATTTAAGACAAAAAAAGTGATTTCTTTAAAGTAAAAAGTAACAGGGCCAGGGAAGGGCAGGTGTGGGGGCAGGCACAGGGGTGGGGAGACAGCACCACCTTTTGCAAAAAAGCCTGCCTGAGGTACATAAGGTCCCAGCATCCCCGTTAGCCAAAGCGGAGCAGTGCCCTGGAGAAAAAAAAAAAAAAGACAAACCACTAAGAACAATAAACAGAACCAAACTTTAACCTTATAAACTTTCCCCAAAATCCCTTTCCAGGCAGGCTAGCTCATTGTGTGCTGTTTCTTATGCACCTGCCAACCTCAGAGCCCCGAGGAGGACTGTGTGCAGACAGAACTAGCTGAGAGCAGGCCCCCGGGAGCTTCCATGACCTGTCTGCGGGACAGGGCCCCCCAGGCTCTAAGAGCCCAGCCGGGGCTGTGGGGACCGGACCTGGGTCTCCCCTGGACAGCAGAGTTTGTCCTGAACCTCTGTCTCTCCCAGCTTGCATCTGTCTGCAGGAATGAAGCCAGAAGCCCAGTGCATCCCAGCCCCCGCAGGTCGGCGGACTGACTGATCCTCCTTGGGGCACAGGTGCCACCCTGCTGCTGCCCTGGACTTGTGCTCAGGCTGGGCATTCCGGATGGAGCCACACGTGCAGACACGGGCGACTCTCAGGCAGAAATACAGGCCGGTCCCACAAGTCTGCAGACCACGCAGGTTCTGCATCCATGACCCAGACTGTCTCTTGTAAATGGGTGGACCGTGATGGCTGTGGGGGAGGTGCTAGGGAGCAGCACTCTGGGGCATGGCCACCCGCGTGCACCAAGGATGCTCACAAGAGCACAAAGCCAGAGGATTTTATAAAAACGATGTCAAATCACTAAGAAAACATTCTTTAAAATGCACCGCTCTTGGTGAAAGAAGAAAACGTGCAAGCATTCATGACATGAAGGGTGGGTCCCTCCGCAGGGGAGGAGGACATGGGCCTGCAGGGTGCAGAGACTGGAAATGTCTGCAAAGCCGCACGCCAGGGGCAGATCACCACCTCTGTGATGAAGCTGTGATTGCCTGAGCGTGGCTCTGTGACTGGTTTGTTTTAGAAACATTTATTTCATGTTTTTCTTTTTAGTTTTTTCCCTTTATCATTTTACTGTCAACAGCTGTCAGCAATTGTTGACACTTGGGCGCAAACTCTCACTGTCCCATGATGAGCATCTGCGAGGCAACTCAGGTCCCTGTTTCCTGCACCAGGACCTCAAAGCCACCCCCTGCCCCTGTCTCCTCCCCCCTCCTTCTCCAGAGTCCTTTGCTTGGGTGCAGTATACCAAGCCCAGGACAATAGACCACAGCTTGCTCAGCCACTCATCTGCTGTTGGACACCTGAGTTACTTCCAGGTTTTGGCTGTTACACATTGTGCTGCTTTGAACGCAGGCGTCACAGATCTCTTTGGATGGGTGTGTTGGGCTCCTTAGGATCTGTCCGCAGGAGAGGAATTGCAGGGCCACAGGGCAGGTCCACTTCTAGCCCTCTGAGAGTTCTCCAGACTGCTCTCCTCAGGGTTGGACCCACTGACGTTCCCAGCAACAGTGCAGGAGGCTCCTTTGCTTTGGGGTTTCTTAGTGCATGGCCATGGACGGCACAACTGACCCTCCAGCTGGGTCGGACAAAAGATCCTTTGCTCCCTTTTGGAAAGTCCCTGTGCCCAGCTAAGAAAGACTGGTGCTTTCTGCAGGAGGGCAGGGAGCACTGCACTTGACCCCCGAATGCTGGACACAGGTCTGATGCCCAGCTAACTGGCAGCGTCGCCGGGTGGCAAGCTGATGCATGCTGGCCTGCGTCTCAGTGACCCGCTCCCCTTTCGGGCTGGCACACGTGTCACCTTGTGTTGGCTTTACGTGGACTATTTCAGCAGACTCCTGACAGCCATCATCTGATGCATCTGGAACGACGGTGTGCATGGCTGGGAGAGACAGAAACGCCACAATCCCACGTCTTCTGGGCTCTCTGGGCATCACTGCCCCAGGGTCAGGTGAAAGATAGATTCCGGCCACAACCCACCCGGGTCCAGGCAGTCGGAACTGCCAGAAGGGTCCACGACTCATGCTCTCTACACCCATCCGGCTGCCTTTTACTTTCTTTGTTTTTTGATCGAGACAGAGGCGCAGGAGCAGAGAGAGAGAGGGAGCGAAGGAGGCCGGCACACCTGCACCGAATCCGCCTCTAGTGGGGGCTGGGCTGGGAGCCGCACCACTCTCCAGGAGAGCCAACTCTGGCCCTCAGGCACTCATTCTGCCATAGGCAGCTTGGCCCGCCAGAGCGACTTCTTCACACTGATGACCCCTCTGCTCCCTCCCTGATGCAAGGCTGCCGTCTTCCTCCTGTGGCCTCCACCGCTCGGCCTGCTCTGGCCACCTCTCCCACCAGCCACGCGCCCTTGGCCTCCCGCAGGTCAAGCGTCCTGCTCTGAGCCACTCGGAGGAGCTACACTGGGTCCAGGTCCCTGCACCTTGTCTTGGCCTATTGCTATGCGTCTGCCAACCGGCAGAGCTGACCTTCAGTGCCGTGTGGGCAGGGAGGGGTGGGGCACCCCCTTCTGAGCAGCAAGCCTGTGCAGTGTGTCCCCAGGGGCAGGTGAGTCAGGCTGTCTGCCTCCCACGGCCTGTGAGCCCTCTGCACACCTGCCCTTGAAAGCCAGGCTGCCGGTGCGCTTGGCTCACACACGTGGGCGCGTGAAGACTTTACAGGGTGGTGGCTAGCTGTATTTTCTTCTTTAGATTTTTTATTACTTATTTACAAACCTACAAAACAGCAGGGGTACAGTTCCACACTGTCCCCACCACCACAGCTCTGTGTCCCCACTCCCTCTGCTGGAAACTGCAGTGGTTCTCCCGTCTTTCTACAAACTTGCCTTCTCTGCCTTTGCAGCTCACACCTACTCCTGCTACACTTCCGAAGGTCTTTCCTTCTTTCCGCTTCCTGGGCAGCTGTGTGTCCAGCAGTTCTCCGTGTTTGATCTGACCAGGCTTCCCAGGTCGGGTGACTCGCGACCCTGCTTCCGGCCAGCTCCCGCCTGGTTTCAGTCACACGTCTGCTGCACCTGCCACCTTTGGCTGGCCCAGGACTCAGGGTGGGTGTCTGTTTAGGGAAAGCCACCGATCGCAAGGAATGGGAACTTACTCAGTGGAAACGAGCTGAACATATACTCAGCTCAGTCTCTTGAGCATTGAATTACATGTCTAAACATCTCACAGACCTTGAGAAGTTTCATTTCCTCTACCTGGGCTTGGCGAGCCCCGCTACTGTTTGGGTCTGGCTGCTCTCTGGCTGACCAACTTACATAACAGCGCTGGCTTCCTCCCCTGTCCCCTGGGCTTTATCTCCCCCCTCAGGAGTTCCCATAGGAAACAGGAACCAAAGTACAGTGCACTTGCTTTCCGAGTTTGCTTTTCTGCTCCTCCGGCCAAACCTAGTTGGTGTCAAGTTCTTGGCATTTTAAAATTTGACTGGTAGTTTATGTATTTTGGCTAAAGATAAAGTTGATATTAGAAAGAATCTTATATTTTGAAATAAGACTACACATACATTCCTTTTTTAAATATTTATTTATTTTCCCTTTTGTTGTCCTTGTTTTTTTCTGTTGTTGTTGTTATCGATGTTGTCGTTGTTGGATAGGACAGAGAGAAATGGAGAGAGGAGGGAAAGACAGAGAGGAGGAGAGAAAGACAGACACCTGCAGACCTGCTTCACCGCCTGTGAAGCGACTCCCCTGCAGGTGGGGAGCCGGGGGCTCGAACCGGGATCCTTATGCCGGTCCTTGTGCTTTGTGCCACCAGCGCTTAACCCGCCGCGCTACCGCCCGACTCCCATATACAGTCCTTAAACCAGAAATTCAAAGTCTTCTACTTGTGGCATTTCAAGGTTAATTCATACGAAGTTAGTTTCAAACTCCTGTAGGAACCTGGAGATTTCACTCCTACTCGCAAACTATCTCTATTCTACCATGTGAACCATGTTTGTGTCACACCTGTCATGTTCGTGTGGTCCCCACCATCAGCATCTCCAACCTCATCATCTATCACAGAGTCTTTCTTTTTCCAGTCTCTGAAAGTTCTCAGACATGGAAGAGAAAGCAAGGAACAGAAAGGAGCACGGAGAAGAGGAGCAGACTTTGCAACCAGCGGCACCAGGGGTTATAGCATTGCACAGTGTTCTTGTAGCAACATCACAGTCCACTTATCACCACCTGGGAGCTGTTCTTACAATAGGGAAATGGTGAAACGAAGTTGACCTAATGGGCTAGTTACTGTTCTCAAGCTACTGGAAAGTTTGTAAGCCAGCTCGGTGGCAGCTTAGCTCCACTCCGATCGTCTGCGACCCTTTCTCCCCCACACCACTGGCTCCTGAGGTGTCTGCCCTGGAAGTTTGTGCTGAGTCTGGGACACTGGGCCGGTCCCTCCCTGGTCTCAAGGTGCTGGCCCCCCCATCACTGCAGGCAGGAAACCCTGTCAACCTTGACAAGCTTAAAAGAAAATACAGAGAGACACTCCCACGACCTCTGTGAGAACCACCAAGTCTGGTGAGCTGTGGGCTAACTGGGAATTTATGATTTCACCAAACTCCCCAGGTGAGGCCAGTGTTCAGCCAGCCAAGGCTGTGAAACCGCAGGCCTAGGTGAGCCGGCAGGTGGCCATGGCATGTCCTGGGGCAGGGTGGGGGTGGGGTCGGCCCCTAAATATAAAACCTCCTGTTGCCACCGGTGGGACATGCAAATGTAGCCCCTGAGAGCAGGTTCAGACACAGAGAATGCAAGCATGCCCCATGACTCTCTGACACTCAGAATAGAGTTCAGACCCCAGTGCCAGGATTAAAAAGGATCACAGTCATGCCAATGACTTAGAAGAGTAAGATCACCTCCAGTTCCATCCATTTTGTCCCAAAAGGTGCAATATCATCTTTTTGATGGCAGAGTAGTATTCCACGGAATATAGACCCCATAACTTGGAACTGGAAGTGCTTATACTAAAGTGGAATAATTAAAGAGATGAAAGACAAGGGCCATATGGTTTGTTTTTAAAATATTTTTATTTAATTTTTGTTTATAAAAAGGAAACATTGACTAAACCATAGGATAAGAGGGGTACAAATTCATATAATTCCCGCCACCAGAACTCTGTATCCCATCCCCTCCCCTGACAGCTTTCCTATTCTTTGTCCCTCTGGGAATATGGACCCAGGGTCATTGTGGGGTACAGAAGGTGGAAGGTCTGGCTTCTGTAACTGCTTCCCCGCTGAACATGGGCGTTGACGGGTGGATCCATACTCCCAGCCTGTCTTTCTCTTTCCCTAGTGGGGCAGGGCTCTGGGGAAGCAGAGCTCCAGGACACATTGGTGGGGTTGTCTGTCCAGGGAAGTCCGGTTGGCATCATGATGGCATCTGGAACCTGGCGGTTGAAAAGAGAGTTAACATACAAAGCCAAACAAATTGTTGACTAATCATGAACCTAAAGGCAGGAGTAGTGCAGTTGAAGAGTGGGGAGGTCTCCATTTTGTAGATACTAGTAGGCATATTGTAGTTATATTCCAAAGGGCCTGTGGCTATACTAGTGTTTTGTTTTTTTGTTGTTGTTTGTTTTTTTTCCCCCTGAAATATGATGTGCAGGTGGATCCTAGTTATTGTCTGGGGAGATGATGTCATGGCTGGGAAAAGGGCCAGAAAGCTGGATCAGGGAAGAGAGTAGCTCCCAGATAGGGAAAAATGTTATAAATATTGTTGACTGTAAACCCATCAATTTGATGTAATCTGGGGCCCATATTCAGCTTAGGAGCCTGTGTGACCTCTGCATCTCTGTAGATCTGAGCTCACATTCTGTGGTCATGAGCAGGAACGTTCCAAGCTGCCCCAATATCAGGACCCATCTTCCTCAGGTGTCGCACAGAGTATGTTGTCCAGCCTCCCTTTGGAAGATGGAACATTCTCTACTGTTGTTGATCCAAGTTGAGGGCAAGGTCCTATGGAGGCCCACAAAGGGGTCTATTTTGTTGTTCCTCATAGAGATGACTGGTAACAATGGAGAGAGGGATTTATTCGAGGTCTAGGCCCATCATGTCTGTTTGGGAATCCCAGGACCCCCCGATTAGGGCCCCAGCTGATGGGGTGGCCTGATAGTGACTAAAGAGTCATCATTAAAGTCTGCCAGTCTCTTGCCCTTATTCAGCTTTTGCAGTCCTTGCTTTGATGAGGTTAGCTTCGGAGTGAGTGAGGGAACTGTAATAGGAAATAGGTGAGGAGTATATCTAAGTCTAAGGAGACACTATTTCATTATGAACTTGATACTGACTCACTACAGACTATTGTGTATTTTTGTTTTTGTATTTTGCCCTAATTTATAGATACATGTGAACATATGCTCTATCTTACAGGATCCGGTCTATATCTAGGTTTTGGGACTTTGTTAGGAAGTGAACTGCCTGGAATGGAATTAGAGAATCCTATGAAAGGAAAGGTCTCACCCGAGTAATGAGGGTGAGGGTTGACATTCCATGCCTGATGTCTCCGGACACAGTCTGAAGTGAAGCATGCTGAGGTGGCACTCGTTGCATTGATTAGGTTGGGATTGGCGGATGCAATATCATTTGGTATGAATTGGAAGAAGCAGGCAGGAAAGTGAGCCCCACCCTAGAGATTCCAAGACTGGGGGAAATATAGGCAGGTTCCTGCTGTCTTAGGGTTTAAGAAGACAATAGATAGTTATTGCTATAATCACATTATTTGGCAATTGGGCTAAATTTGAAAAATCCCTTTGTTAGGATTTGCTGCATCATACACCACATCACCATAATTTATGTCCTTTGACATTATTTGTATATAGCTGTGCCACCAGTTGCTTCTGTTGTCCCTGGTCTAAGCTTTTAAGAGAGTCTTTTTAATACATAGGCTGAGTCTTTGATATGTTGACCAGATGGTTTGACTCATATGTGGGGTCTATAGACATGAGCTTGAAAACGAAGAAGCCACCTGTTTCTAAGACCTGTGAGAACTCTGGTGTTGATCTTTGGGAGGCAGGAGGCTGGGATGCGGAAGAGCTCTGGTGGTGGTGTACTGTGGGACTAGACACTGTGATCTTACAATCTGGTAACTTACTGTCCGTCACAAGTTTAAAATAAATGAGTAAATAAATAAATACTGCAAAGGAGAGAGGGAGGAGGAGGAGGAGGAGGAGGAGGAAGGCTATAATTCAGCATGGGAGAAGAAGGAGGAGGAGGGGAGGAGGAGGAGGAGGAGGAGGAGCAGGAGGAAGACTATAATCCAGCATGGTTTCAAGGAGATATACCAGATGGTGTCTTTCCTGGGAGCAACCTAGCCGGTGCTGTGTCAGACCACTGTGCCACTCCCTCCCCAGGCCACCAGCTCAGCATGCTGTCTGCTGCCTGCAGCCTCCTCTGTGCCCAGCTCTTACTCCCCTGCCCGCCCTGGGCCTTTGGTGACATTACGCTTGCTGTCCCCGCTGCCCTCTCCTCCTAGCACAGGGCCCACTCTTTCCCCGTCTCTGGACTGGTCTCCAGGTGCTGAGCCACACGTTCACAGCCCCTTAGCGCTCCTGCTCCCGTCACAGGCGTCCAGGGAGACGCAGAGGCCTGACGCCCACTTCCTGCTCTCTGGGCCTCCCGACCGCCCGTGTGCCCATGGACAGTCTTGGCCGCTGATTTCAAGCAGGAATCCCAGCATGCTTGGCGTCCTTGTCATCTTTTCCTCGTGGTCAGTTCACTCTCTGGATGATCATGTACTTCTCACACTTCCACCCACCTTGGCCGTCTCCTCCCCTCACCAGCTCCTAGTGGTCCGGCAGCTTTCTTCAGCGTCACCTGTAGTCATCGCCGTGAGTGATGAGAGCCTGGTGCCTTGGTCTCTGTGAGGAGGCTAGCAGGTGAGCTCAACGGAGATGCTGTAAGTCGTAAACTCCTGGCGGGCTGCACCAGAGTAAAGGGCTGGGGGTGGGCGTGTTCAGGCCCTGGAACATGATGGCGGAGGAAGGGGGGGTAGAGTGTTACACATGTGCTAGCTACCGTACTTTACTGTTGACTAGAAGTCATTCATCCCCTCAGTAAAGAAAATAAAAAAGAAATTGTAAGCTCGAGAATACAAAACACAGGGGCCAGGTGGAGGCACACGTTACACTGTACACGGACCCAGTTCAAGCCCCTGGTCCCCACCTGCAGGGGGAAAGCTTCACGAGTGGTGAAGCAGGGCTGCAGGTGTCGCTCTGTCTCTCTCCCCCCCTCTAATTTCAATAAGAAGAACTAAATAATATTAAAAACCGTTTAAATAAGAATACAAAGCACAGAAACAGCCAGTGCCCACGAGGCCAAATGTCTGGCGCCCAGCACAAAGGTACCAGTTGCACCAGAAGCTCGAAACACTCCACACTGAGGAGGTAAGGCGGCCCACTGGGACCTGCCGGAGCGGACACGGTGGGTGGACACTGTGGGAGGACACGGTGAGAGGACACTGCGAGTGGACACTGTGGGAGGACACGGTGGGTGGACACTGTGGGAGGACACGGTGAGAGGACACTGTGGGTGGACACTGTGGGAGGACATGGTGAGAGGACACTGTGGGAGGACACTGTGGGTGGGCACTGTGGGAGGACACTGTGAGTGGACACTGAGTGGACACTGTGGGTGGACACTGAGTGGACACTGTGGGAGGACACTGTGAGTGGACACTGTGGGAAGACACTGTGGGTGGACACTGAGTGGACACTGTGGGTGGACACTGTGGGTGGACACTGTGGGAGGACACTGTGAGTGGACACTGTGGGTGGACACTGTGGGAGGACACTGTGGGAAGACACTGTGGGTGGACACTGAGTGGACACTGTGGGAGGACACTGTGAGTGGACATTGTGGGTGGACACTGAGTGGACACAGTGGGAGGACACTGAGTGGACACTGTGGGAGGACACTGAGTGGACACTGTGAGTGGACACCATGATCAGACACTGTGGGTGGACACTGTGGACAGACACTGTGAGTGGACACTGTGAGTGGACACTGTGGGTGGACACTGTGGACAGACACTGTGAGTGGACACTGTGGACAGACACTGAGTGGACACCATGATAAGACACTGTGGGTGGACACTGTGGACAGACACTGTGAGTGGACACCATGAGCAGACACTGTGGGAGGACACTGTGAGTGGACACTGTGGGTGGACACTGTGAGCGGACACTGTGGACAGACACTGAGTGGACACCATGATCAGACACTGTAGGTGGACACTGTGGGAGGACACTGTGGGTGGACACTGTAGGTGGACACTGTGAGTGGACAGTGTGGACAGACACTGAGTGGACACCATGATAAGACACTGTGGGTGGACACTGTGGACGGACACTGTGGGAGGACACAGTGGGCACTGAGTGGACACCGTGAGCGGACACTGTGGGAGGACACTGTGAGTGGACACTGTGGACAGACACTGTGGGTGGACACTGTGAGTGGACACTGTGGGCACTGAGTGGACACCGTGAGCAGACACTGTGGGTGGACACTGTGAGTGGACAAGAACACTGGGACATTTCAATGCTGTAACAGGTAAGTTACAGAAGGTATAAAACACAGAAGGTATAAAAACCCAAGTCAAACCTCTGAAGCTCGGAACATAAATACAAAGGAGAGTAAATAGGCTGAGGACCAGATAGAAGACACGCTCGGTTGACAGGAAGAATGAAAGCAGACAGATCAAGCAGAAAGGGACAAAGGGCAGAGCATGTCTGAGACGTAGTGAGACTAGCCATCCCGGAGGTGGTTCAGCGGAGACAGCTTTGGATTCTCAAGTGTGAGGTCTTGAGTTTGACCCCCAGCAGCACGTGTACCAGAGTGATGTCTGGTTCTCGCTCCCTCTCTCCCTTTCTCCCTCTCCCCTCCTATCCCTCTCATTAATAAATACATAAAACATTAATGAAAAGAAGCGTAGTGAGACTTTAAATGATGGGATATGTGCGTAGCTGGAGTGCTTACAGAGGAGAGTGCAGAGTCAGCCCTGCACCACAGTGGGGATGTGGTCGGTGAAAGTCTTTCCTGCCTCAGACTCCTTGATCTTGGGTTCAGTCTGCAGCACTGCCAGCCAGAGCTGAGCAGGGCTCCGAGCTCTTCCTCTCTTTATCTCTCTCTCAAAATAAAATGAAATAGATACAGTCTTTTAAAAGAGAGGTCTGGGGGAATCGATTCACCTGCCAACACCCATGTCCAGTGGAGAAGCAATGACAGAAGCCAGAACTCCCACCTTCTGTTCCCCATAAAGAATTTGGGTCCATGCTCCCAGAGGGATAAAGAACAGGGAAGCTTCCAGTGGAGGGGATGGGACACAGAACTCTAGTGGTGGGAACTGTATGGAATTATACCCTGTTAACTTACAGTCTTGTTAATAATTATTAAATCACTAATAAAAAGAGAGAGGTATATCATTATTAACAAAAAGGGAAAATAACAGCTTCTGAGCTTTAAATTTGATTAAAAACATAACACACAGGTCAGACACACTAGAAAAAAAGCAGAACCCATTATCATCAGACTGATGGGAAACTGTACAAGGAGAAAGCCCAAGCAGGAGAGAGAGAGAGAGAGAGAGAGAGAGAGAGAGAGAGAGGGAGAGAGAGAGAGAGAGAAAGGAGAGAGAAAGGAGAGAGAGAGAGGAGAGAGGTTCCTTGCTGATCTAGAGCACTAATTGTGAAGAAAACTGCAGAGCGGGGCCAGATGGTGGCACGCCTGGTTAAGCACACATGTTACAGGGTTCAAGCCCCCAGTCCCCACCTGCAGGGGGAAAGCTTCACAAGTGGTGAAGCAGGACTGCAGGTGTCTCTCTGTCTCTTTTCCTCTCTATCACCCCTTTCCCTCTTGATTTCTGACTGCCTCTATCCAATAAGTAAATAATAATAATAATAAAATAAAAACAGATTAGTGGTCAGACCCTGGAACACACAAGGAGAAACTGACCATCAGTCTGAAGTTCTATACTCAGAGAAGCTACGTTCAACACAAAGCAAGTGCACAGCAAGGCACCCTGCCTGCCACTGCCAGCACAGAAACTACTAATGGAAAGCGCCCAGCGGAAAAGTCGGGAAGGATGAGGAGCTGGAGCGTGGCTGTGAGGACACACCGCCTCTCTGCCTGCTAGTCCAGCTCCCAGGGACGCTGGGACTCTCCAGTGGGTTCTGCACAGCTGGTGACCAGCCGTGAGTGGTGTTTCGTGGGAGCAGCCAGACGGTCGTGCTGGGGGGCAGAGACCCGCCTCCTCAGGTGCCCTGGGATACACCTTTTCTCCAGCAGGGAGGACAGTGAGGATTCTGCCGCTGACAGCGGCCCTGCGTGCAGCTGAGGGCGCGGCTGGAGGAAGGAAGTCCTTGTCTCTGCTGTGCTGACTCAGGCGTCCCCTGCCCCCAACGTTATTCCACAACACTTATGAAATTTTGAGAAGCGAAAAAGCAACACAAAGCAGGAATGAAAATTGCAGGCTATAAAAGCTCACATCCAGCAGGGCTTTGGCATTTTAGGAAAATGAGAAGGTCTTCAGGGGAGCCTGCTCTTTCCCTTAGAGCACAGGGGCTCTGTCTCTGGGAGGGGAGACCCCAGGGGCTGAGGGACCAGGAACCAGTGATGACACAGTGGCAACACAAGCCCTTGGGTTTCAGAGACAAAGCTCAGCACGGGCGTCCTGGGCCTCGGGCTCACGCCTTGGGCCAGAGCTCAGCCATGCCCGCGGCTCCTCTCTGTCTCGCCTGTCTCCCTCACAGAAAATAAATGCATGGGAGGAAACCCTAGTTTTATTTTTGACATTGGGAACTAGAAGATGGACAGTGGAAGCCCTTGACAAAAGAGAAGAACAAATAAATTAAAATTAGGGCCACGAGGAGGCTCACCTGGTTAAGTGCACACATCACAGTGCACAAGGACCCAGGTTCAAGCTCCTGTTCCCCACCTGCTGGGGACAAGTTTCCTGAGTGGTGAAGCAGGGCTGCAGGTGTCTCTCTGTCTCTCTCCCTATCTCCCCCTTCCCTCTCAATTTCTCTCTGTCTCTATCCAATAATAAATAAGTGAAAAGATTAAAAAGAAATTCAAATAAGCCAAAGCCAAAGCCACAGCAGCCCCAGGGCTTGTGATGAGAGCGGACACCCCGCTCACGAGTGTGTGATCCAGCCTTGCAGCTTCACCTGCTTTTGTTTACATGTCGTGGTGCTTAATGAGAAGCACACAAGGACTGGGAGTCTGTGAGCACATGGCCGAAATGACTGCCACCACACCCACCCCGCCGTCTGCGGACTGAAACCCAGCCCGGCCACTTGGCTGGGCCGCAGGTGCGAGACCTGGGTGGCAGTGACACTGTCCGTCTCTAACATGTGTCCTGGTGCAGTGATAGCCCTCTGCTGCCGCCAGACCTTTACAAATCACCCAAAACCACCCAGCAGCAATGCGGTTTTGCTGTTTTGTAGATACAGGTGTGTGAGTGAGGAGAGGAGAGGAAACGGAGGGGGTGCTGGGGGCGGCACTCAGGCACCTGAGTTCAAATGTACGCGGTTACCACCTGGGCAGAAACGAGCTGATGCTCAGTCAGGGTGTGAGGCCCAGGGAGGCAGGGCAGAGGCCCCGGGCTGCCACAGTGCGCCCCAGCGCGGCTCCCTTGCAGCTCTCTGATTAAGAGGGAAAATGATCCCAAAATGGTCACAAAGTCATGGCCGCAGGGGCCTGTGGTCAGTCCTCGCTCCTCTGGGAAGGGAAATGCACGTTTGCTCTCTGGGCTGCCCGCTCTGCGGGCAGACGCCACCCGGGTGTGGGAACGGAGATAAGATCTACCGGTGTGGGTGTCTTTTCTCTGGTTTGCGGGCGCGTGGGTTGGCTCTTGGGGGTTCAGGGGTGGGGCAGGCAGGGAAAAGGTGCTGGGTGTTTGCCGCTGACTCAGCCTCTGCAGGTAATTTCCTCTGTGCCCAGGTCTTGGCACCTTTCCTGCCCCAGGTGGGCACAGCCGCCACAGGTGCCCCTGTGCAGGTAGAATCCCTCCATCTGCCTACTGGCTGCACTGGCTGCACTGGTTTCTGTGCCGGCCCTCACCAGGTTCTTTTTGTGACTGAAACTTAACAGCCGGTGTGGGCAGCAGCTGCTCACCGCTCAGCACTGGGCACCAGATAAAGCCAGAAGTATGGTGGGAAAGCAGAGTGTGGACAGCTTTCCTCGTTGGGAAAACCCAGGAGCAGTGGAGAGAGCGTCTGGAGTTGTCTGAGGACTCGAGCCGTCTCCCCAGTCATTTGGCAGAGGGTGGCCAGACGGAGGAAAGGTGGCCTCTAGGACGTGTGCTGAGGAGAGCTGTGAAGCGCCGCCCAGACTTTGGAGAGACCAGCAGCAGCATCTCCAGACCTGCAGGGTGGTCAGCGGAACAGGAGCAGGGCCAGCGGGGGTGTGGCAGGTGCGGCCGCAGGGAGGATCCTTGCACAGGGGCAGGGGAGAGGCCTCAGCACCCGGACACTCCACGCCTAGCCGTCTACCCAAGAGATGCGCTCACACCATCTGCAGGGCACTCACCCATGTTCACAGCTGGATTCACAGGAGGCAAACTGTGGAGCCGTCTGTGCACTCGCCACCAGACGGCCGGATGGAGAAGTTCCGGGACATGTACGTGGAGGAACACTGCTCAGCAGTTAACAAAAGCAGGGCTGCCGCCTCTGGGACCAAACGAGAGGCCTGGAGGCGACTGTCTCAGGACAGAAGTCAGGGAGCGAAGGACGACTACCTACCGGTTGCTGTTACTCGTATGTGGGCTAGAAAACAAAAAGGGAAGAGCCGGGCTATCTCCAAGAGCTTGGGAGGGCTTCAGGGGCCATTGCTGGAGGAGTGGAGGCAGAGACTCTCATGGGGCCAATGTGGGGGGACCACACCCCCATCATCCTGTAATCTTGTCAGTCACGAATAAGAATAAGGCACATTAAAGAAAGAAATAGGAGCATGCGTGAGACTTGCTCCCACAAATCGGACTGATTCCTCAGACCCAGGCAGGCACTGTGGGGCACCTGGTGGGCGGGTCCTGGGCTGCAGAGGCGACGGCTGGTGGGGACGGCAGAGTGGGCAGCGCAGGGCTCCTCGGGGCTCCCAGCTCTGCGCCTCAAAGGTGCCTTGGAAACAGAGCCGCCGGCCCGAGGCTGCAGACTGAGGATGTGCCTGCTCCAGCCGGCCCGTGTAGATGCAGGGCCCGACCCGCACCCCTACCGCCTGGTCTCCAAAACAGCTCTGGAGGTGGGGACGCAGGAAGGAATGGAGAGGACGTGTCCACTAGCTGGGCAGCCAGGACAGGGAAATCGAAAATTAAATTGACTTCAGTCTAAAAAAAAGAACAGAGAAAGCAAGCCAATGTGGTTGCTGGGGGGGGGGAGGTGCTACGGAGAACAGGGTGTCTTCTCGGGAGGTCAACGCCCGCCAGCGCTCGCTCCAGGGACATCCTCCCGCAACACGCCCCAGCAGGACAAGGGGACCCCGGCAGGTGCCGGCACACCCAGCCCTCACTCACAAGGACGGGCTGCCGGAGGGACTCAGCGGCCCTCACAGGCACCTGCACTGAACATTGCTCAGCCTGGCTGCAGGAGGGAGGTATAGACAGAGCCCGGCTTGCAGGGATGGGAAGTCTCCTTGTGACGATGGCCAGCACTGGAAATGGACAGCCAATGGCCCACGGTACTCCTGCCTCTGAGCGACATGGACAAAGGCCTTGCTGCCGGCTGCCAGCAGAGTGGCTACTGGGCCGGTGACTCAGTGGACAGGTTGCAGGACTTGCCTGGGTGGGCGCCGAGGCTTGACCTCTGGCAACGCCTAAGCTGGAGCACAGTTCCCTCCTCTCTAAATGAATATATTTATTTATTTTCTATATTTAACCCTAGATAGAAACCCCTGTGTTATTTCCACTGGTCTCCCCTTCCTGCGGGAAGAGTCTCCACTGGGCTGAGTTTGTGGCTTCCCACTCAGCAGTGAGGACAGACTGACCAGGCCCAGAGCCTCCCCCCCAGCAGTGAGGACAGACTGACCAGGCCCAGAGCCTCCCCCCAGCAGTGAGGACAGACTGACTAGGCCCAGAGCCTCCCCCCAGCAGTGAGGACAGACAGACCAGGCCCAGACCACCCTCCCCCCACCAGCAGTGAGGACAGACTGACCAGGCCCAGACTACCCTCCCCCCGCCAGCAGTGAGGACAGACTGACCAGGCCCAGAGCCCTCCCCCCAGCAGTGAGGACAGACAGACCAGGCCCAGAGCCCTCCCCCCAGCAGTGAGGACAGACTGACCAGTCTCAGAGCCTCCCCCCAGCAGTGAGGACAGACTGACTAGGCCCAGAGCCTCCCCCCAGCAGTGAGGACAGACAGACCAGGCCCAGAGCCTCCCCCCATGTCCTCCTGCTTCTGGCTTGCTGTGACTTCTGTGTGCAGTCAGTATGCAAGTAGTCTTTTTGAATTTTATTCACTTAATTCTTGACATGATGGGGCCTCTAAGACATGTGACCTCATCATTCCAGACTATTTATAGATATTGGACATAACAATCAGATGGACAGATGGACAGAGATAGACAGCTCAGCCCTGGAGCAGCCCCTGGTGTCAGTACCCCACCCCTACCCCTTTACCCGCCTGCCCTCCTGCCTTTGATACTGGGGGCCTAGGGAGGGCTGTCACCTGTCCTGAGTTTGCCGTGATCAGTGGGGACAGCCCAGATGTGTCAAGCTCCCCAAGGTGGAGACCCCCAGAGGGTCTCTACACCAACCGCCTCCTGCCTGGCCCCCAGCCCAGAGCCTGACGCCGACAGCTCAGGGGGCCACTGCCCTGCTGGGCCTGGGTCCTCAAGGTGCCACGTGTGGTCTCATGCAGCTGCAGGTCTGCTTGCTCTGGGGAGCACTGCTGGGCACAGCGCGGGGGCCCTGAGGAGCCTCTGGGGAGCACTGCTGGGCACAGCCTGGGGACTATGGGGGACTCTGAGGAGCCTCTGGGGACCACTGCTGGGCACAGCGTGGGGGCCCTGAGGAGCCTCTGGGGAGCACTGCTGGGCACAGCCTGGGGGCCATGGGGGCCCTGAGGAGCCTCTGGGGAGCACTGCTGGGCACAGCCTGGGGACTATGAGGGGCTCTGAAGAGCCTCTGGGGAGCACTACTGGGCACAGCCTGGGGACTATGAGGGGCTCTGAAGAGCCTCTGGGGAGCACTGCTGGGCACAGCCTGGGGGCCATGGGGGGCTCTGAGGAGCCTCTGGGGAGCACTGCTGGGCACAGCCTGGGGACTATGGGGGACTCTGAGGAGCCTCTGGGGAGCACTGCTGGGCACAGCCTGGGGACTATGAGGGGCCCTGAGGAGCCTCTGGGGAGCACTGCTGGGCACAGCCTAGGGGCCATGGGGGCCCTGAGGAGCCTCTGGGGAGCACTACTGGGCACAGCCTGGGGACTATGAGGGGCCCTGAGGAGCCTCTGGGGAGCACTGCTGGGCACAGCCTGGGGGCCATGGGGAGCCTCTGGGGAGCACTGCTGGGCACAGCCTGGGGGTCTGGGGCATCTGTGAGGTTGTCTCCGGTCTACTTTCTGCCATCCAGGTGGTCAGCCCTCCTGGCCTCAGGCCTGCACAGTTCTCCACATGGCTTCTCTTGGTGGACATCCTACCCTGTCCCCAGCTCTCATCCTCAGGTGGGGAACACCCCTCGCCTCCTTCAGGACCTAGTCTGCCGGCTGGTACAGGCTGGGGGACAGGAACACACTCTCTGGGGCCCAGCCCGAGTTTCCGTTTCTGTAAGAATTGATCGCTGGGGGTTTCCGCACACAGGAGGATGCAAATTGGCCCAGCACAGCAGCCAGGTGTGGAGGCTTCCTACCCGCAGCTTCTCTGCTGCCACAGTGACCAGGCAGAGCCCTTGGCTCCACTCTGAGGGCCTTGGTGCTGGACTCCCCGAGGGTGGCAGACGGCTCCCCACAGACGGCTCCCCACAACCCGGGCAGAGCTCCCGCTCATTGTCCCTGACATTTCTGGGCACTTCTCCGCCACAGACCTGGCTTTCTCCGTTTCAGCTGGGCCGTGCATTTTGAGAGTCAGCTCAGATGGATCCCGAGCCGTGATTCTGTGTGGGGTGGGCAGCTAGGGCAGCCCTGGGCAGGCCTGTCCTGCGCTGGGTGGGCAGCCCCTAAGGTGACATGCGGGGGCTTCCTGACATGTCATCAGCAAGGCGCATGTATTGCACTCAATCACTGTGAAGTGAAACTGCTTTTGAAAGACCTGTGTTTCTTTCCTCTTGTCTCCTAACCTCCCCTCCACCTCCTGTATTCTCTCCTCTCCTCTTCTCTCCTACTCCCTCTCCTCTTTCTTCTACCCTCCCCTCCACTCTGCTGTCCGCCTTCCCCCTGTCCCCGTCCCCTACACCTGTGCCTGTCCCTGCTGTCCTCTGCTGCTGCCCCCTGCCCCTGCCCCTGCAGCCAGCTGTTAACAGAGGCAGTGTCAGCAGACTCCGGCTTTGGTTTCCAGCACACAGAAACAGCTGTGAGCCTCCTCGGGGCCCAGGGAAAGGTGACAGGTTTCAGGCATGGCAGTTCACCTCTGAGAGACCATAAAGGCCCCAGCTTTCTGCCAGAGCCCCTGGGGGCCAGGCCCCTGGTCTGTGTGGCCCAGAGCCCTGCAGAAACCCAGTGGAGTCACACTGCTGCCTGGTGGACAAAGTGGGGACTGCAGGCTTCCTCTGGACCAGGGAGGGCAGTGCACAGGTGGCAGGTGGCCCAGGTGTCGGGCTCCTCTGCCCCAACCTGGCCGGGCCAGTGGGGAGCGGGTGCTGGTTCTGAGTGGTGCGGCTCACGGCCGGGGTCCTAAGGAGATCCACAGGCAGGTCCTAAGGAGATCCACAGGCAGATTCCTCGTCATTGAAGGAAGAGTCTGAACACAACAGGTGAGGGGCCTGCAGGGACTGTGGGAGGGACCAAGCTCCTGCCAGATGCCACTCCCCAGACCACAGCTCTGCCAGGGCCAGTTCCTGCGGACACCCAGGGTGCGGGCACCTGATGCAGGGCAGGAGAGGAGGGAACAGGTACGGCTGTGCCCAGGGGCCTCCAGGTAGCTCACTGGGGCGCGTCTGCCTGCCAGGTGTGAACTGAGTCATGCAGTACTGGTGAGAGTTAGCTGAGTGTGAGAGCTCCCCTCGTGAGGCTGTGTGACCCAGTGGTGTGTCCTGCTCAAGCCTCACCCGATGACCCTGCCCACCCAGCCTCCCAGGTGCAGGTGCTTGAGCAGCCCTGCCTTGAGGGTGACAGGGCTCCCTCCAGACGCTGCCCTCCTGCACATAGGTACCTAGCTATGTCCTCCCCTGGGGGATGGCAGGAGCTTGAGGGCTCGCAGGGCACAGCCGGCACAGCGGCCCTGGCCCGGCACGTGGTCCGTCCTGCTTCCTGGGGTGTGTGTCCAAGCTTCTCCCTCAGGTGACCTAATGGGCAGAGGAGCAGACGTGCCCTCCATCCCAGGTGGCCGAGTGGGGGTGTGTGCCCCAGCTGTGGAGCCGGGAGAAGAGGGAAAGCCTTTTCCAAAAGCCAGAAACTGCCCGGAGCTGCTGTTCTTGTTATCAGGGAGGACTGGGACGAGCCAGAAACGGTGTCCTGTCCGAACACGCGCTGAAAGGTCTACAAGCTAGATATATCCTGTGTGTCTGTGCGCACTAGCTTCTGGACTCCTCCGCGGTTGAGTTGGCTAGCCAGCAGCTACCAGCATCACAAGCAAGACTGTCAATGCCATAAAAGTGTTTCCTGAAAGTTAAAAAAAAAAGTTAAAATCAAAATTGTATATGAAAAATTTAAAAGTTACATGTTCTGAACTATGAAGAAGAATTGTTAGCCCAGAGGGCAAACCAAATGCAAGCGAGAGGCAGTGAGTCAGGGCTGAGGGCAGGCATGGCAGGTGCAGTTAGTTACACCACCACCCAAAGGGACTACGTGACCAGGTGAGAATCCATGAAAACTCTGAGCTTAGAAATCAGCGAACACGCCCCACGTGCACAGCAAAGAAGACACACAGGTCCCGGATAGTTACTCTGGGTAACGGCCAAAAGCCATCCCACAAGTGGGACAAGCATGGCATGGAGGACAGACACCCCACACAAGCATCCTTGTCTCTCAGACTCTGGAAAATCGAGACGCCTCCAGACAGCAAGGACACGCAGACGCCTCCAGACAGCAAGGACACGCAGACGCCTCCAGACAGCAAGGACACGCAGACGCCTCCAGACAGCAAGGACACGCAGACGCCTCCAGACAGCAAGGACACGCAGACGCCTCCAGACAGCAAGGACACGCAGACGCCTCCAGACAGCAAGGACACACACACGCCTCCAGACAGGAAGGACACACAGACGCCTCCAGACAGCAAGGACACACACACGCCTCCAGACAGCAAGGACACGCAGACGCCTCCAGACAGCAAGGACACACAGACGCCTCCAGACAGGAAGGACACACAGACGCCTCCAGACAGGAAGGACACACAGACGCCTCCAGACAGCAAGGACACACAGACACTTCCAGACAGCAAGGACACACACACGCCTCCAGACAGGAAGGACACACAGACACCTCCAGACAGCAAGGACACACAGACACCTCCAGACAGGAAGGACACACAGATACCTCCAGACAGGAAGGACACACAGACACCTCCAGACAGCAAGGACACACAGACACCTCCAGACAGGAAGGACACACAGACACCTCCAGACAGCAAGGACACACAGACGCCTCCAGACAGCAAGGACACGCAGATGCAACCTCAGTATGTCAAGGTGCAGAGTCAGCATGGCCTTCCAAGCTGTGAGACCAGCGTGCGACCACCGAGCCCCCCGCAGTCCCCGGGCAGAGCAGAGGCCCAGACCCCGAGCCGGAGATGCCATGCTCACTGGAGCAGCCGTGCTGGACGCTCAGACAAGACTAACCGGCAGCAGCGGTTAGTCACAGAGAAACCCCCGGCCAGCCACGCAGATGGACGCTCGGCAAGGTGCAGACGTGGCTCTGTGAGACCATGTACCTTTCCCAGTTACCAGAAGACCTTCCTTTTCAGGCGTCCTGCGGTGCTGGGTCCTGAGGCTGACAGGCCAGCGCCTTGCTGAGCTCACCTGTGTGGTAGGAGCTGAGCCGCAGGGAAGGAAAGCACATGTTCAACTCCGCGTCTCCACCAGCAAACACCAGCCTCTGGGCCACCACTCCCCTCTCTGCCGTCGCACTTGCCCTCTGAGCCCAGGGCTTCCAGAGAAGGGAGGGGATCCTCCCGGGGCCGACGGAGGGGTTGCAGGGGCATGTCCACTCACTCGCCCCCCACCCTTCTAAGCCACACCTGTATCAGACCTCACAGGGACCCTGGGAATGTGCTGAGTCAGCTCTCTCCATCAGGAGATTATGCTCAAAGCCAGGCAGTGGAGCGATTTATTAAGGCACCAGGAAAAGGAAGGTCCTTTCCTAAGGATGTGCAAACATTTCCTCTGGCTCAGAGAGAGGAGCTGGGGTTACTCCAGTGAGGTTCAAAACAAACCTTCCCTCTTTCTAAGTTCCAGCAACTGTCTCCCCATCACAGACATGGACAGTGATCTTTCCAGCGGGCAAGGCTAGCCAGGCGTCCTCCACCGCACCCTTCTGCAGCCCCGGTCATCAGAGGGCAGGCAGGGCCAGCAGGGCAGAGTTCTGCTGGGGCATCTCTACCTATCTGACTTAGAATCTGCTCACGTCTGCTGTGCTCTGAACCACATTTAAACAATTTGGGGGGGGGGAGATTTTGTTAATATTGTTAACATAGCATCTAGAATGACTTGCTAGCACACACAAATGTTTGTAAAAAAAAAAACCTTAAAAGACCCAGACTTCATGGCTAGATGCTTTTGCTAAAAGACCAAACCGTTTAGTGATAGAAAGTGGCTGGGCAAAGTGCTCCGCTGGCAGAACACAGGCCTTGCGTACCTGAGGTTCTTGGTCTGCTCCTCAGGGCTGCAGGTGCTGGGCAGGTGCACTGGTCCCCCTTTCTTTCTCTCTCTCAGAGGAAATGCTCCCTCTCTACCTCATATGAAATAAGGACAATGAATCTCCTTTAAAAGGGACGTTGACATGCTGAAGCTTAACAACAGAGGCAGGAAAGAGCCAGACAAGGTGAAAAGCTACAGCACTTGGACTGGGAACACAGAACTCAGCGACTGCCCCGGGGTTCACTGCTGTTAGCAGATGAACGAAAGCAGGTAGGCAGCACTGGGGCCTTCTGAAATCACTCAAGTGGACAGGAGCACTACGAACTTGACCAGTTGTCTGAGTGCTACAATCTACAGAACAAGAGGGTCAAGGAAACAGGCCCTCCCACAGGGCGCACCAGTCGGGCATGGCCATGGGCCCAACGTGAGTCCCTCCAGTGCCACTCAGATGGCCCAAAGCATCTGTTACTGTTACTCCTGTGCGCTGTGGTATTGACACCTGGGTGCTTACCAAGTGCCAAGAGCTGTTCCAACTTCTTAAAACGTAGGAGCTCATTTCACCCTTACTGTCCCCCCAGGAGGCCTTGATTTCCCCCATTTCACAGATGAGACAGCTGAGGCAAATACACAGTAGGTTCAGGCCTGGGTTGCAGGAGCCAGGGCCCAGAGCCGGCCCTCTGAACTGCCCCGGGCTGCACAGCCTGGCTGACATCTGCCCGTGCCTGTGGCTCAGAGGAAGCCCCCCAGACCACTGTATGCGGCAGCAGACTTGCCCTAGATTCCTTCAGTTTGGTCCAAGTGGATACTGTCATAAATTATAAACTGATAGATAGCTTGTACAGTGGGACTTGGACTTTTAAAATCACTTTCCTCCAAAATGTTGTCAGTGTACTGAATATAATGAGAAGTTTTAACAGACAAAAATCTAATCATCTGGACAAGAGACGACAGGCCAAAGACTCAAAGGCAGAGCACATTAAACCAAGCAATGAGCCCACAAGCGATATCTGTCAAGGGGGTGACAATGTTCACTGGAAAAAGTTGAAGGCGACATTTTTAAAATCATCAGAATTTCAGCTCACCCTGATTTTCCATACTTCCAGTAAATTCTGACTAGAATTAGGATACCAATTATTATAATAACGGCAACGACTCCTTGAGGGGGGAAAAATGGGCAACACGGTTAATAGGACACGGCAAGTACACACAATGCAGTTCACAACAACAGACAGACTATCTCTCGGGTCAGTTAGATGGGAGGGACGGACTCTGCTGCATTCGTGGCTCCCACATTCCACACTCTTGACAGCAAATGTGATTCTCCCTGCTTCCTTTCAAAGAAAAGTAAAACAAGATGCTTAAAACAAAGCATCACAGTGCCCACAGTAAACTAAAATTTGCAGGATTGGGAGGGCTCAACAGGGTTTCAATCACACTGTGCCCCCTTTAAGAGTATGGACCACTGATTGATTACCCAGCCGGCGACAACTGGATTGTTAATGTCTGCACTAGGAGACATCCTGGAGCTTGTCACCATCTGTAGGTGAGTACATGAGAGTCAGAAAGGAGACAGTTAGTTCAAAATGAAGGGAACATCTCTGTCTGTCACTGGAAAAAATATATATATATTGTCCCCTGAGCACAGGGCAAAACACTAACTTGCTTTTCCAATTTTCAATCTCCTATATATAGACTATTTGAACATTCATTTAGAAGAGTTAATATTTGATTATACAACAAAATGGACTGTTTTGAGTTGAAAATGGCAAGAAGTTTGTCAGATAAATTGATTCACAGCAAATAAGGTGTACAGTTTGGTTTTTCACACAGTCTTTCATAAAACCACCCACTTCCGCTCTGCTCACCACCCGAGGTCTGCCTTTCCCTCCGCGTTCTGCCCTCTGGCGACCTTCATTTCCACCCTTTCCGCATGCACTGTGCACGAACTTAGACGACACTGGAAAAACAACAGATGCTAACACGACAGTAAGTGTATGTGGCTCCGATCCAGCAAGATGCAGGTGTCACACAATCGCACAGCCGTAAGGTTCATGGTTCACAAGCCAGCTGTTCCCACTACACACGAGCTTGAGACAGACTCTCCCAATCAATTGCTCTAACTGATCCCTTAGGATGGATTGAGTCTCAAAAGACTATATCTGGGGAAATCAGTCTTTAAAAGTCTGGGTTCCTTTGCCCTACACCACTTCCTGCTTTCAGTCTGAAGAACTAAAGAGGATAAGCAATTCAATGTGTAAGCAATTCAAAAACATCTGGGTAAGTAAACAGAAGTATACGAGCCTGTTCCCCAACCCATCAGCATATTTAGTCTCTGTGTGGAGACTGAGGGTTTACCAGAAAACCAGAGCAAAATGCAGAAGTCAAACAACATGGTTCTACACAGATGGCTCCGACAGCCAAGCAAGTGAAAGGGCATCACTATGCCTCACATTTGCAAGACAGTTTAGTGCACAGCCCGGGTCAGAAGAGTCTGACGCAGAGACAGAAGAACAGCCTGAAAACTCACAGGAAAGGTTTTGTTTCTACAGCAAATAAGGATAATTTGGGGTTAGCTATTCTCTCTTTCTTGGCAACATTAAATAGGGGAGAACCCAAAGCCCCAGTCCTGACACTGTCAGCCTCATGCCCTCTGTGTAGTGCCCGTCATAAGAGCTTATCTTGGAGGCAAGCGGGCTGACCCCCAGAGCAAACTCAGGAAGCAGAGATCACGCTCATGTCTGCATGGTCTAAGTACAGCCTCCCACGGGGTGTGCTGCTCCAGGTCTGGTCCCCCAAGGAAGGAGGACCCCTTCTCCTCAGTCTCAGACAGACCCCGGGACAGCAGCCACCCCACAGGGAGAGTTCTGAGAACCTGCAGGGTGCACGCCTGGGCGCTGTCAGAACAGATAAGCCCTCCAACCTCCCAGAACACCAGAGAGCTCCCGTGAGACTCCACTGTGCTCCACAGAATCACGAGATCACGCCATTCCCATTTCAGGAGAGTCACTTACATTTGAGACATAGAATGAACAGAATGAATTCCAACTCTTGGAGTTTTCAAGATAGATCTTTTGGCTGAGGAGAGGTCCACTCAAAATATAAAGTAACTTAATGATGAGTGATTCTAAGTGACTGTTTTCAGTTTACAGCCCCTTGGCTAGCTTGTGCATAACACAGGAGAGACTTTGGCTTATAAGGACATGATTTAAGGATATATACTTTTCTTAAAAGTGTATACTTTTTCACAAGTGTATTTCCATCTGTAAGACATTCCTTATCAATATGCCAGTGCAGATGTGTGGCTCTTACCAAAAATCCTCTCAACATTTCCATTACATATTTATTCATCTTCTTGACCATGCAAAACATCAAAGATATGCTTAAGGACAAAAAGGGACAAGAGGAAACACTAAAGAAATCACAACACAGATGTGTGCTCCTGGTCTCGTGTTTATAGCAACAGAACAGATATCAGTCAAATAACGTTGCTTAAGTCACTGATCGGAAAGGAACAGGAGAAGGAAAAGGGTCTAATCAAAAGTGACACAGTTTATTTGGGAGATGATGGGACTATAGAACTGGATGGGGAGTACTTTACAATTGACTATAAACACTTCAGGAGAGGAACGGGTCACCAACTCTCTCCTGGCTCTGCAGCCCTGGAATCAAGCATGGCAACAAGAGGCCCTTAATAAGACGTGACTTATTGGCCAAACAATTTGAAGTTGCCCTAAAACTACCTTGGAACAAGAACATGGTTGGGAGTTCTTAGGAACATAGCAACTTCTCAAAGGTGTCCACAAAACACGCTGGTAAACCGTATTTACCGGCCGTCTCCATGGCACCCTCAGACACTGCATCTTAACAGTGCTCCTAAGACATCTAAAAGACAGTATTCTCCTCCAGGAAAATGGGTCAGACATCTCACAGTGCTGACAGTGCCTTCTAACAGCTGGAGAGCCAAACTTACCAAATACTGTCGTGCCTGCACCTGAAATGGAAACAGAAATATAATGAGTTTGTAAGCCACTGGCTTACCGGAAACTTAGTAGGTAAGTATCCATAAATGTCGGTGTGTCTCAACAGACTGTAACTGCAAGTTCAGAGCTAACAACTGTCCTTAGCTGCAAGCAGTGATCATAAAGAACTGTGAGAACAATCGGACATCGTATATGCGAGTGAGTGAGCCGTCACCCACCCCACGTCTTCTAAGGCAGCCGAGAAGTTACTGGGCCTGTCAGCAAGTGCCACTTACACTGGATTTGGTGACTCAATGGTGAGAAACCAGCCTGGAAGCCTAGAAGGGGAGCAGCAGCTGCTTGCTAGTGTGGGCAGGAGCCCCAGACATGGGAGGCTGTCTCAGCAGAACCTAGTTAGCCGTGAACGACCACATGGCTGAGAGGCGCATAGCTGCGCCGGAGAGCTGCACCTCTCAGCCGGCACCAGTGAGCACGCAAAACAACCAGACAGCTGAGTAAATGCACTCCTGACCGTGCCGCCCCTGAAGAGCAAGCGCCCTGAGAACGGGCAGTTTTTCCCAGCAGAGAAAGCACAGGGCGTGGGCCCAGCAGGCCCTCCCTGCGTGCTCTGCACTTTGAACATGGCACTCAAGTCCAGGGGAGCCGCTAAGCACACGCAGCCAGGAATCTGTCTGCAAGGCCAGTGGAGACAAGAGCAGAAAATGGAGGGCAGAAAAAGTGGTATGTGGTCTTTGACAAATAAATTAATGGTATGGTCCCAAATATTGGTTGTATCTCTTTCCATAATAGCCCAGTCAGGTTAAGGCTAAATATGTTAAATGATCTTATTCTGAACTGCTTCTCTTGGCCTTGTCCTCTGAAAAAGCGTGTGTATTCAACTTAAAACTTTCTGCCCTTTAAGAAATCAGTAACTGGGGGCCTGGTGGTGGCGCACCTGCTTGAGCTCATGTTACAGCACAAGAGGACCCAAGTGCGAACCCCTGGCCCCCACCTGCAGAAGGAAAGCTTTGAGAGTGGTGAAGCAGGGCTGCACGTGTCTCTCTGTCGCCCCCTTCCCTCTTGATATCTTGCTGTCTCTATTCAGTAAGTAAAGATAATAATAATAATAATTAATAATAATAATAATAACAAACCCAGGCAAGTGCTAAAATCAGGGAAATAGTCCAAAATATGTCAACGTGAAGCACCACACATCAGTACTGAGTGCAAAGAGATGGTGAAGCTCATGCAAGATGGTTCACACTACAAAGACCCATCAGCCGATGACACGCGTGACGCGGGGACATGTGCGGTGGGCGTAAGAATCCAGGGCAGGGTGGCAGGGCTCACCCACTGGGGGCAGTAGGAGGGTGCCAGGAGCGCTGACAGCAGGAGCCAGGGCAGGTCTTCAAGCACAGTGGGAGGGAGTGGCGCCCTGTATTCCCAGATAACGGCCAGAGAAGCAGGCACACAGGACTGAGATGCAGACAGAATGTGTGAAGCTATTTGAAATGGCCACTGTGAGCCAAACGGACCCAGAGCAGACATGGACGTCCTTCTCTGCCTCATAAAAACATTGATTTGCGTTGAAGTGGGAGAGGCCAGGGCACCACTCAGCTCCATTTAGCGTGTGGTGGTGCCAGGATGAAGCCTGGGGTTTTTGGAGCCTGGGGTAGGCAAGTCCTGTGCTCTGGCAGGCTGAGCTGTCTCCCTGAGTTCGGCGAGAACTCTGCAGTCACACAAGCTGCCATAAAGAGCCTGGTGTGCACGGGACCTGTGGTGCTCTGCTCTCCTTACTGGCAGCTGGCAGGCTCCTGGGGGGAGGCGGGCTCTGCTGGCTGAAGCAGCCCGCGGCACCACCCCAGGGCCCTGCACGGGGGGTTCTCAGCAGGGCTCATGACCTGCTCAGTCTAGAAGTTGAGAAAGGAAGCTTTTTTGCTACACCTGGATGAGTGCATGCATTACCATGTGGAAGGGCCCAGGCTCATGCCCCTGGTCCCCACCTGCAGGGGGAAGCTTCACGAGTTGTGAAGCAGGTCTGAAGGTCTCTCTCTCTCTCTCTCTCTCTCTCTCTCCCTACCCTCTTAATTTCTCTCTGTCTTGTCAAATAAAAGAATTTTTTCCCCACCAGCTTCCATTTATCATTGCTTTTGTGGATCATTTCTTTACAGGACAATGAAATGCATCTCTCTATTTTTTTTAGAAAGGAGAGTGAGAGAGAGGGAGGAAGGTGAGAGGAAGAGAGAGAGAGAAGTGAAAGAGGCCACAGAACCAAAGCTTCCTTCAGTGTGGTGGAGGCCAGGCCCGAACCTGGGTCGCTCACATGCCAGAGCAGCACTCCACCCAGGTGAGCTGACCGAAATGCTTCCCCTTTAGAGACCTTAAGTAAGCCCAAGCAACAGCCACTGGTGTGCAACACGCCAGCCCCAAGGAGCCAGACTGCGCACTGCTTCCCCTGGTCTGTGCACAACGCCCACCGAGGGTGTCAAAGTCCCAGACGAGGCTCACCTGACGGGGGTGGTCCCCTCCTCTTGGTGGCGCTGGTGGCGTGGGCACGCGTGGTGGCCCGGGTGGTGGCTGCAGTCTGGGCGGCTGTAACATGAACAGAGGTCAGTCTGTGTGTGGTACGGAGCCCCTGGGCCCCCCGCGTGTGGGCAGACGTGGATGACTGAGCTGCCAGGAGGCCCTGTGTCAGGGGGGGCCCTGCTGTGGGGCGTCTTGGGGGTGCTGCTGTGGTCTGTGCAGAAGCATTGGCTGCACTGGGGCCCCAGGCTGCTGCTGGGGTCTTAGACAGCGTGCTGGGCACGGGGGGACTCCTGACTGTTGTAGCTGCACTGCTTGCTGTGCTGGCTCTCTGAGGAGTTAGTGGGGTTCCTGTAGCTGCAGGTCTCTGAGGAGTGAGTGGGGTTCCTGTAACTGCAGAGGGTCTCTGAGGAGTGAGTGGGGTTCCTGTAACTGCAGAGGGTCTCTGAGGAGTTAGTGGGGTTCCTGTAACTGCAGAGGGTCTCTGAGGAGTGAGTGGGGTTCCTGTAACTGCAGAGGGTCTCTGAGGAGTTAGTGGGGTTCCTGTAACTGCAGGTCTCTGAGGAGTGAGTGGGGTTCCTGTAACTGCAGGTCTCTGAGGAGTTGGTTTGGGCTTTGTAGCTGGAATATTAGCTGAGGTGGGTTTCTGCGCAGTTGGCTCAGGCTTTGTAGCTGGAATATTAACTGAAGTGGGTTTCTGTGCAGTTGGTTTGGACTTTGTTGCTGGAATATTAACTGAGGTGGGTTTCTGTGCAGTTGGTTTGGGCTTTGTAGCTGGAATATTAGCTGAGGTGGGTTTCTGTACAGTTGGCTCAGGCTTTGTAGCTGGAATATTAACT
>NC_080179.1:77890172-77899208 GCF_950295315.1 Erinaceus europaeus | reverse complement strand
GGGGAAGTCAACTCAGTGACTGCATAGATACTCACTGCTGGGAATATTGTTAGTGCGGAAAGAAAGATTTCAGACTGCTCATTTGGGGAATGGTGGGCAGGGTGGGAGCTGCGTTGGGTACTGGCACAGATACTGTCCTTCCTGTGCTGGGTGGGTCTGTTCTTGCTAGCTGTTTCCACAAAAAAAGAGGAGGGAGAAGGAGTGGAGAGAGAAGGGGAAGGAGAGGAGAGGAGAAGAAAGGAGAATGAGAAGAGAAAGGGGGGGGGGAGAGAACTCTGGCCACACAGGACTCCCCGGTGTCAGTCTCTGAGGTGCAGAGTTGCTGCTTTCAGCTCTCTCTGGGAACAGAAGAAACGGTGTCACACAGGCTCTGGCGTCTAGGACCATTCCACAGAAATGTTTCCAGCTCCTCTGGGCCACCAACAATAATGCGTACCCCAGTTGGGTGGCTTTTGGGACAGGTCCTGTGTCAGAGCCTCTGGCCCTTGGAAACTCAACAGCACTTCTGGTACACAGCAAATCCAGACTTCAACTCCCCCCAGGAAGAGCTGGACAACCGGAGGCAGGAAAGACTTTGGTCCTGGTGCTTCCTGCCTAGTCCTTCTGTCTTGCTGCCATCATTCAGAAAATTCCTTTGGACTTTGACTAGGACACGGATAAATCCAGACGTGAAGGTGATAATGTGAATCACTACTGAAAATCATTTTAAAAAAATCCATGGCTTCTCAAAATTGGGGACCAGCATTTCTAGCCCTGCTTGTCAGTCTTTGATCGTTTATTTTGCAAATGATTGTGACTCATCTATTCATGTTTTTATATATAAATATACACACTGTATACATATATATGTATATTACACTGTAGTTTTCTTTTCTTGTTTGCTTGTTTATTATGCGAGCATTGCTCACTCTGGCTTATGGTGGTGAGGAAATTGAACCTGGAATCTCTGGTGCTTCTGGTATAAATGTCTGTAGCATAAACCACTGTGCTATCTCTCCCACCCTCATTGCATTTTTAATTCCCTTTTCCTCTTTCAATTCCTTATTTGAGATGCTCAACTGAAGGACTCTTTCGTCCCTACACCCCAGGCTTTTGCTTCCAGGGGACCCCAAGAAGTGGGCATCAGCCCTATATATAGCTAGCTTCCTCCTTTGGATTTTCTGCTGGCAACTGCCCACTTGAAGACTGATTTGTTAGGTCAACGACTGATGGGACAAGCCGTGGCCTATGCCACAGTAGGGGTCCTAATGGCCCAGGGGGTTTTGGGGACCCAGGCCCCATACTCTGATGCCGCCTTTTGTCCTCCCTGGTCCACCCCAGGCCTAGTCCCTTGCTGCTCAGGAAGCAGGGGGTGGGGTGGGGTGTGTGTGAGGGGCACTTCCATCTGGGACCCCCACGGCGGGTGACGGTGCTGGGATGAAGGACACGGGTGGAAAGGGCCCTTCTTGGCTGCGATTGTGGGTGAAGGACAAGGGCCAGGAGTGGCGTGGGGAGGGGGCTGGCCGGTTGCCAAGGGCTAGCTCGCAGGGGACCCCTTCCGCCTCTGGTGGTTGGGGGTGGCACAGCGCGGGAAGGAGAGCCCTTTAAACAAATCATCTCGGTGTCTAATCAATTAGCGTTTGCTCAGTCAAGTACCAAAGATTTAACAGAATAATCGTTAGCGCCCTTGTCTTGATCTGACCCTCAAACACCTATGAGATTTGAGAGCTGCTGCTGTAGGATTCCCTCCCTGTCTGGCCTCCCACTGGGTGTCCCGCCTCGGTCTTTTGTTTGCAGGTTCCTACTCACCCCTTCGGGTGCTCTTTTTCTTGCCAATTCCTGAAATGTCCAGCCTCTCCAGTGGATGGGAGGTGTCCTGCTCATGCCTCTGTCCTCGCACTGCAAGCAGGAAAGGGCTTCCTTGTGAGCTCTGCCTGCCTTTCAGTCGTGAAAGGTGGTGCTGCCGGGAGACTCCCTCCCAGTGCCCCAGCCTTTGGGATTTGGGGAGTGGACACTAGTGCCAAGAGACACAAAGAGAGTTAGGAGACCACATGGGCCAGGGGAGGGTTTTGGGCTAAGAGCACTTGTCAACCTCTCAGTTTTTCTAGATGTCATTTAACCAAGTGAAGGTGAAGTAGAGTCTATCTGCAGAGCAGCAGGTGGATGAAGCAATGGCTGTGACTCTAAATTATGGAGGAAGCTCTAGCTACCTGCTCTGGAACCCGGTCTAATCCCAGTGCCCAATGCCGCGCCCCTGCCCCCAGTCCTAAGTCTTGTGCACTTACTAAAGAAATGTCCACTATCAACATTAGATGATCAGAACACACTTAAAGAATACCTGTGTTTTCCTGCTTAGCATATATTAATCTCAGCAACAGCCAAATCAATAGTGCTAACAATATGACAAACAGTTCCTCCTTTTGCTGTTCACACACAAACCCTTTTTCAGTTACTCTGACCCACTTGAATTTTGCTCTACATCCATACCCTACCCCTCACTCTTAGCTCCCCACTGGATTCCAGAGACTCTCAGTAGTTTTTCACCTCCTTTTCTTTAATTTGTTTATTCCTTTAGTGGGGGATTAATGGCTTACACAGTCGGCAGTATTTTTTTTTCCTGCCCACCAGAGTTATTCCTGAGAGATTCAGTGCCTACATGGCTCCACTTTGCCTGACAGCCTTTTTTCTTTTTTTCTTTTCAATACAGAGAAAAATAGAGGGAGAAAGAGATAGAGAAGAGAATCACCTGCAGCAGTGGATCACCACTACTCTCTAAACTCCTCCCTGCAGGTGGGGATGGAGGGCTGAACCTGGGTCCTCAAGTAAAAATGATGTTTACGCTGTTCTGGGTGAGCCAGCATCCCACCCCACTCAATGGCTTTTCCATAAAACTCTCATCATTCTGTGAGAAGGGGTGTCTGGGACCCTACAGATCTCAGCTTCCTTCTTCCGCAGCTCTTTTGGGGACCCCAAATTTACCTGAATACCCCAATTTACGTGTCCTGAGTCCACAACCTTTGCTTGTCTAGCCCCTCATTCTAACTCCTTTAAATGGCAGCTAGAACCCACACTTCACTGTCCTGCCCATCCTCCACCCTCAAGGGGGTTTCTTTTTGAGACTCTATACTTATGATGATGATGAAGGTTTTTTAAATGATATTTCCACCTGGAAGGAACACACCAAAGGGGCTGGCTAATGAAGGAACTTAGGTTTGCAAAAACCCCGTTAATAATTCAGCATTGTATCTCAACGAAAAAAATGCAGCATTCTTAAATCATCCTCCTTGCAATATAAATTGCAGACTTACAGTAGGGTCCTGGTAACTCTAAATTTTTAAAGGAGCAATATTCAAAGAGACATAGATGTCCGTATTAATTATTTATCCACCGGTGCCTTCCTTCGTTCCTAACTTATTATTAATTAGGCGCCTCTAGTCTTTCACTGAGCCTCCACCGAGCTGGTTGCAGCTTTAAATATGAATTAAAAGCAAATCCCAGCTACTGTAATGCGAAAATTATTCCGTGTCTTGCATGGCAGAGATGAATAGCTGGCACGGATCAATACCGTGAAACTCGGCTCCCAACGACAGGGTTATTGATAGCTGGTATTAATGATGTTAATGATGGAAGGAGGAAAAACACCGGGGCCAGGCAGGCAGAGAAACTTCTTCTCCCACTGCGCTCCCCCATCACTGTTGGGAGGGGCAGGAATTGAGGCTGAAATGTAATCAGAAAAATTATTTATGAAACCGGAGAAAGGATTTCAGAGGCCTGATGCATTTGAACCTGACGCTCTCGGCTCCTGGCTCCAGTTGGGGAGACCACGAAAACCCCAGGCCGCTAAGTTGGGGGTGGGTGTGATGTATGTGTGGGAGGTGCGCCCCCATACCGGCCTTAGTTTCCGTTCTCCTGGCTGGCGCCCTCTCTCTCTCTCTTTCTCTCTCTCTCTCTCCCTCCCTCCCTCCCCCAATCTCTCCCTCCCTCCCCATCCTTCCCTCCCCCAATCTCTCTCTCTCCCTCCCCCCAATCTCTCTCTCTCCCTCCCCCCAATCTCTCTCTCTCCCTCCCCCCAATCTCTCTCTCTCCTTCCCTCTCCCAATCTCTCTCTTTTTCTCTCTCTCCCTCCCTCCCCATCCTTCCCTTCCCATCCTTCCCTCCCCCAATCTCTCTCTCCCTCCCTCCCCCCAATCTCTCTCCCTCCCTCCCCCAATCTCTCTCTCTCCCTCCCTCCCCCAATCTCTCTCTCCCTCCCCCCATCTCTCTCTCTCCTTCCCTCTCCCAATCTCTCTCTTTTTCTCTCTCTCCCTCCCTCCCCATCCTTCCCTCCCCATCCTTCCCTCCCCCAATCTCTCTCTCCCTCCCTCCCCCAATCTCTCCCTCCCTCCCCAATCTCTCTCTCCCTCCCTCCCCCAATCTCTCTCTCTCCCTCCCTCCCCCCAATCTCTCTCTCTCCCTCCCTCCCCCAATCTCTCTCTCCCTCCCTCCCCCCAATCTCTCTCTCTCCCTCCCTCCCCCAATCTCTCTCTCTCTATCTCTCTCTCATTCTGGTGGCCCAGAGGGGCAGGGATCATCAGCGCTGATGGAAGTTGGTGAGATGGGGCTGGTGAGCCAGGTGATTTCTGTCACCCAGCAGGGACAGGGGTATGGAAGTGCTGTACTCATCTCTTGGCCCAATCTCTCTTCAGTTGTTTTGGCCTAAATGCTTCCAGCTTAAGGCGTGCCCAGGACTGGCTTTGGGCTGTCCCCTCTTACCCATCTGTCTGGTCTATGCTGTCACTCCCCCCAACCCACCCACCCACCCAGGTCAGTGCAAGGGAGTGGCTGAAGAAGTGTGGACACATTTCAAAGGACAGGATAAGGCAGCCCTCCCAGGGCCAGGCAGGGCACTTCAAAATGAGAAAGGAGATGTCCCCTTCAGTCTGGGTTTTTCAGGGCAATGGGCCAGGGATGGACACATTGTTTGGGGTACCAATACTACTCTCCTCTCATGATTTCTTTTGCTCCGTTGCTCCCAGTTCTTATCCATTCTGTGTCCTCTTAAGCAAAGGGGAGAGTAGGGGGGTTTCTGGAGTCTAAAGGTTAAAGGTAGATCCTGGAGTGGGGCAGGAAGGTCAACACGGAGCCCGAGGCTCCTTTATGCCCCCTCCTCCTGTGGGTGGAGGCAGTCAGGTGGGTGGACTTGGGGGAGGGGAGACTCCCTGCTGTCCCTTCCTGCCTTCTGCACCAAGGGGGGAGCTGGGAGGTTTGCGCCTTGTGCCTTGGCTGCCTCTGCTCTGCCTGGCAATCTCAGAAGCTTTCCCAGGGATGGGGCAGCTGGAAACCTGTTTTCCCTCCTTCAGTCCTTCCTGTTCACTTCTTTCCCTCCTTTTATCCTTTGTTTCCTTCCATTCTTTCCTCTCTACCTCCTTCCTTTTTGTCCCTCTCTGTCCACTCCTCTCTCCTCTGAAGCTTTCTCCCCTCACCCCTTCCTCTCTTCCTTCTGGAGCCGGATGGAGGCCTGAGCTACCTCTGAAGGAAGCCAGGTCCACCTGACAGTGACAGCAGATACCCTGACTCTGTACCAGCCAAGAGGTGAGTGACCCCTAGGACATGGGGTGGGGGCACAACTTGGTCAGCCTGATGTTGTCTCTGGCACCCCCCAGTTCTCAGCAGAGCCTGGTCAGTGCCCAGCTGGCTAAGTAAGGGCCATGCCCCCACCCAAGACCTTGGCACTAGGACCTTACCAGTCCCAGGCTAATGGACCAGTGGCACCAGTTGGGCCTGTGGCTGACACTAGTCAGGCTTGCTGTTTTACTTCCATTCTATTTTGAAAATTGGGCTGGGGAGATAATGGTGATGCAAAAAAACCTTAATCCCTGAAGCACTAAAAGTCCTGTACTATTGCAAGCCAGAGTTGGTTAAAAATGTATGTGTATGTGCGTGTGCGTGTGTGTGTGTTTGTGTGTGTGTGTTTACATGTGTGCCTGTGAAGATGTCTTAATTCCTAAATTTACCAGCTGAGCCCTAAATCCACCATAGGCTACCGCTGGAAACCATTATATAGATAATTAAACAGACTCCCCGAAACTTTCTGACACCCCTCTGCTGTCAAGTTTTAGAATCTCCATTCCATTAGAGTCACCCATCCCCCAGGAAACGGCCACCTCCCAGCCACAAAGTCCATCTGCTGTCAGTGACCCCTCCTTCCAATGGCAGCACAACTGACACGACAACAGTGCTTGATTTTGGGGGGGGGGGTAAATCGATATCTCAGTGAGCTTTATTGCCTGCTCATCAAGTTAACAACGACAGAGCTGCTGCCTCAGATCTTCATAACAAGACAGAAGACAGAGCAAAATGAGAATTTGCTTGCGGTTCCTGTGTGGAGGTGACTGGGCTTTGTGGTGTTTGCCTGCTGCTGTGTCGGGGTGCATCTCCTGAGCTCCTGGCCACAGTGCTGTTGGCTCAGTGACCCACTCTCTCTTCGCTCTAGTTTCCCAGAAAGCCTAGGCTATCTGTCCGTCCTTTGCCCTGGACTTCTATAACTTGTCTCCCCAAAGCTGGCCACTCTCGGTTCCTTCCTGTTCCCTAAGGCAGCTCCAGGCCCTGCCCAGGTGCTTGGCATCTGGAACTCCCATCCATGCTGGGTCCTGAGCTCTCAGGGAGTATGGCTGTCTGTTCCCTGCAGATTCGCTCCTCCTGCCTGCCCCTACAGGGCAGAAAGCCGCTCTCCAAATCTTCAAAGGCTTGGGTTCTCCAAATGCAGAGGGTGGGTCCTGGGTGCATCTGGGGAAAGTGGCAGCACCGGGCAGTGCATGTGTAGGATGCAGGTCAAAACAGGGAGACCCCTGAAAATTTCACACTAACCCTCCCTTGGTGGTGCTAGTGTTCCTCGCGGGCACCAGGGCAGCCTGGCTCTTTTAGTAGGTGCCTCGCCCCGCCCCGCCCCGCCCCCAGATCCTTCCTGGAGCCTTGCATACTGGCCAGTGGCAGCACTGTAGGGAAAGGTGGTGTCAGAGGCAGCAGAATCCGCTCTGGTCTCAGTGGCCATTTGGGTCTTTAATGGGTCTCCTTTCTAAGTTCTGGGACCTAAAGAGCTCACCCACCATCCCAGTGTAGACCTCCAAGGTGGCCTACATTTCTCTAGAAGCAGAAGAGAATCCTAGCCCTACCCCCAACCTCCCCTGGCAGCCAGGCGGTGCAGGCTCCTGGCGCCCGCTTCTGTTTGGGGTCCACTGAGGTGCCCAGGGGTGGTGGCAGGTGTCAGTGGGGTCTCCAGGACCAGACAGGCAAGAATTGAGGGATGCTGAAGGAGAGAGGCTTGGGGGCTCTGATAGCCCTAGCTGTGTGGGTGCCCAGGCCTCCTTCCATGTGGGGGGCAGAGTTGGCCCCCACCCCTGTCCCCCAGAAGACAAAGCTCAGCCTCTCCTTTCCTCCCCAGCCCCTCTGCAGCCTCTTCAGTCTGGCTTCTCAATCCAGTGCTGCTGGCTTGAGGGTCAGAGGTCAAGCCTTTGCCGGGCCAGGCTGTGGCTGGAATGAGTTCTGAGGAGCCGCTTCCGGCTGCAGACATTCACCAACAAAAGACGCCCCACCTGTCAGCCCTGGGTCCTCCAATCCCTGCCCCAATTCCTTCCTCGGCCCTTACTTACGAAGAGGAAGTTATGGGGCAGGGTGCTACTGAATTTAGGCTATTATGTGGAAACTATAGGCAACATTCTACATTTGTGGAGGGGTGCTGGTGTTGGTTAATGATTTCTATTGGTGTCCTAATAGCTGATTAGAATGGGGCTGACCACAGGAGCCCTTGGCTTATTGTAACATTTCTGTTGGCCCAGCTTTAACTGGTGCTGGCAAAAATTGTCAGGAGGGGGGAGGTAGCATAGTGGTTATGCAGAAAGACTAACATGCCCATGCCTGAGAACCAAAGGTTCCAGGTTCAGTCCTCAGTGCCACCAGAAGCCAGAGAATCTAGAAAGGCTAACAGATGTCCAGTCAGCCTAGTGGGCAGATAGGCTCCATAGGGAGGGAGCAGCCTGGGCCAGCAGAGTTAAAAACATATTTCTCTCTCTCTCAGTGTGTCTCTGTGTGTGTGTGTGTGTGTGTGTGTGTGTGTGTGTGTGTGTGTGTCCTGACACCTTGGCACCTCTCCCCATCAATTCCCAGAGGCCAGATGCTCTGGTTGCTTCTCCTTTTAACCCCGGGAGTGGCCTGGACCTCAGCTCTGTATTACTATTCGGCAGCCATAGTCATTGGAATTCTCTCTCCAACCAAAGTGGTGGTCAATAGCGCTCTCCTGTATCAGATGAGCAATAATTTGCCATGGCTACATGCTGGATAATGAAAGATGTTAGCGGGATCAATAGGAAAAATGAAAACAGTTTCACTTACATCTTGAGTTACTGGTTTAAAAGAGCAAGGCTAAAACTGGGCTCCCTCGCACACACCCACCCACTCACCCCCGCCCCCAGACTGAGAAGCTGTGTTACCACCAGGCAGAAGCTTCCAGCACTGGGTCTCTTGCTCCTTCCTTCCCTTGGTTCCCAGAGGCAAGTAGGTCAGCGGGTTCTAGCAGATTAATCCCATAGAAACTAGCAATAATCGAATGTCCAAGGGTTAATTTCTTTCTCTTTTCCCCCTCCTATAGCCAAAAAGACACTTAAAATCGTTTTCCTTAAATAGGAAAGGCCACCTAGTTGGTTAGAGTTTACACTAAAAAGGGGACCACATCCTAAAGCTAGATTGTTCTCTGAAATGGCTCACAGGATACACTTGACTCAGAAGCCCAGCAGGCCTGGGCCAAACACTGGAGGGTACTGGACTTCATGAGTGCCTCTCTGTTTGTTCTACGTGACTGAGACACCCAGAGGGTCCAGACCACGGACGGCCGTCCCCCAGATGAGTCACTTCCCTCTTACACAACCATTCTGTTTGCTCACCGTGCATGGGTTTCTGTGTTCCTACCGACCTGCTGTTTTCACCTCTCCATTCCAAACGCTTCTTATCCTTTTGGGCAAAAAATTAATTTTTTTAAACAAACCTATCAAGAAACGATCAGGAAAATATTCTCTCTTTAAAAAA
>NC_080179.1:77802672-77885172 GCF_950295315.1 Erinaceus europaeus | reverse complement strand
TAGGGGACTAGAGGGCTAGGGGACTAGGAGGCTAGGGGAATAGGGGACTAGTAGGCTAGGGGACTAGGAGGCTAGGGGACTAGGGGACTAGGGGACTAGGGGACTAGGGACTTAGGGGCTAGGGGGCTAGGGGACTAGGGGACTAGGAGGCTAGGGGACTAGGGGACTAAGGGACTAGGGGCCTAGGGGACTAGAGGGCTAGGGGACTAGGAGGCTAGGGGACTAGGAGGCTAGGGGACTAGGGGAATAGGGGAATAGGGGGCTAGGGGGCTAGGAGGCTAGGGGACTAGGGGGCTAGGGGACCTGGGGATTAGGGGGCTAGCGGACTAGGGGGCTAGGAGGCTAGGGGGCTAAGGTAAGGGGTTAGGAGGTTAGGGGGCTATGGGCTTAGTAGGCTTGGTAGGTTAGGAGGCTAGGGCCTAGGGGGCTAGGAGGCTAGGGGCTAAGGTCTTGGAGCCTAGGGGCTAGGGGGCTAAGAGGCTAGGAGGATAAGGGACTAGGGGCCAGGTGGCTAAGAGGTTAGTGGGTGGGGGCTGCAGCCGGGTTTCAGGGCTCTCCCTCCCCCACCCACATGCTGCCTGAGGGCTGATGCCCTTGTGCTGTATTCACTCCTAGACCCAGGATGCTGGGAGATGTGCATGATGAGCTGCAGGGCTCCTGCCAGGCCGGGTCCAGGGAGACTCCCTGAGGGGTGGTCCCGGTGTCCAGGCTGCTGGAGTGGGGAGGGCGCCGAGGACCGGTATGGTCCTCCAGCCGCACGCTGAGGCCGGGCCCTGGCCTGCTTGCCTGTTGACCTGAGGTCACATGGGCTGTGGACCACGAAGGCCTCCTGCTCCGCTCTGCTCCTTGGCCTCTGCTAGTCCCTCGGCCCAGGTAGTGGGGAGCTGGGGCGCACACCTGGGCAGCCCCCGCCGGCTGAGTCCCTGTGGGGCTGACAGAACCAGGGCAGGACCACTGGGGCCCAGGGGCAGCCGCAGCTTCTGGCACCCGGGGGAGGACCATCTGTCATTCAATTAAGGTTTCAGGGCAGCGGAGGGGGGAGCCGGGTCAAAGACCCCAGGACAAAACGGCCGGCTGGCCAGGAGAGGAGAAGTTCAAATGTTAAATGCGGCTCTGCGTCAGGCCGGTGGGCAGCCGCAGGGTGAAGGGCCGCGGTCATTAGCACTTGGGTTTCAGCCCAGCCCAGGCTCCTTCTGTTGGGTCATTCTGACCAGAGAACCTTTAACCCCTTCACGGGGCTGCTCCCAGGGGAGGCCAGCTCAGCCTGAATGACCAAAGAAAGGCAGAGGGATCAGATGCAAGCCCCAGAAACAGAGGTCAAGCCATCTTTCTGGTCACTTCTTGGCAGGAGAGAACTAGAGACAGACAGACAGACGGGGTGGGGGTGTGGGGGTGGGGAGAGAGCGGGAGGGAGGAGAAAGGTAGCTGTTCATTAACGCTTAGACTAAAAGGCCTGCTAAAAGCATTTGACTCCTACTGCGTTTTTGTTTTGGGGGAAAAAAGGAACATTCATTCAATATGCTTGTGGATCAACACAAGAATGTTTTAATTAATCAATTAATTGATTAATTTATGAGAGCATCACTCTGGCACGTGAGCTGTTGAGAATCAAACTTTGAACTGCATGCACGAGAGTCCAGTGTCCACTGCCCCACCTCCCAGACTGCAGGGAGAACGAATTTGCCTTGCATAATTTAAAAATAAGTATTTATTCTTAGTGGAAGACACACACACACACACACACACACACACACACACACACACACACACACAGCTGTGCTCAGCTCTGGCTTATGATGGTCCTGGGGCCTCTGAGCCTCCGGCGGGAAAGTCTCCTGCCCACCTCCCTTCATGATTCAGCCAGTTACCACATCATTGGGAAGGCCGATGATGAAGCCTCCCTTATTGCTAGCCTACTCCACAGCTGACAGGAGGTCAGACAGTGGATGTTTCTTTCTCCAGATGTTCACATGAACAAGTGAGGTGAGATAATGTACATGAGCGGGACTCATAAACCATGTTCATTGAACATCTACAGGTGGTAGGCGTTTTGGTGCTGATATTATTGGCTTTCCCGGTTTTGAAGCATCCCAGATTCCCAAAGATGGATGAGTAGCTGAGGAAGTCGTGGTCTAGTGGACAATAAAATACTAATCATCTCCTAGAAATCATGAAATTTTCTCCTTTATCTTGGTTGGAACGTGAAGGAAACATGTTAAGCGAGGCAAGCCAGAAGGAGAAGGCTGAATGCCAGATAGCTTTACTCATAGGTGGAAGCTAAGGAACAGGAAAGAAAAGCCATCTTATAGACATCTTATAGACAGCATGAACGTCGGACTCAGTGCACCTGATTGCAGCAAAGTCAAGGCGTCTCAGGGGCAATGGTGAAACAGAGTTGGGAGAAGCTTAGGGACAAGGTACGGGAGATGGTGAAGGAGGGTTTAGGCTGGTGGCTGGAGTGGTGGGTAGACACCTATAATAGGAGATGAAATACTGTGTCCAGGTGGCAACAACTGTCCTGTAAGTCATCATTTTCCTAATAAAACTATTTGAGGAAAAAATATTGTTGGTTTCTCTACATCAGAGAGAAGGGAAGCAACCATACACTTAAGAGTTTTCAGTTCAAGATCCAACTACTCTCAGCTATTAACCACGAAGCCTGAAAATGACTTGACCTGCAAGATATCATTCAAGGCTTGACAAACTAGGTCCTTCTTCAAGCTAGTGAAAAAGGAAGAAACTAGGCTTTCTGACTTCCACTCCAGCTCTCAGCGACAGTTCGACCTAACCTCTGTGTACATCATGACAAAAAACGTCAATTTAACCATTCCGCGTTCAGCACTGGAGCACCTTAGCAAAAATGTCACTGGCCAGCAATGAATAAATAATTCATGGGTCTCTATCACACTGAGTGTGGTGAATGGTCTAAGGTACTGCAACAAGTACTTTTAAGTAAGATCCAAATAAAAAGAACTTCACCACAATCATAATAAATCATCCAGACATCTCATAGACTCATATAACATCCTTCTGCGGGGACATTTGGAGTTATTTTTTCTCCCTTGCAAACAGACCAGAACAAATTGATGAATTGAGCTTTCACTATGCTAATTTAGACACTATAAATATTTAATCAACATCCCTAATAGCCAGTCAGAGAGGGCCTCTTTTTACTGTACACTATTCTTAATCTAAAGTAAATGCTTTCCTCTTTAATAGCCAGATGCCATATTAGCAGCTTCCTCTGTAAAAAGGCCCCATTTAGATCTAAGGGCGGGGCGAATAGTCTGCACCAGGCAGGGGCTTATTCCTTGTTGTGAAGAATTTTGTAAGCTGCAGCAAGCCTCTTCAGACTGTACTTTTATTTTTTTTTTTTCACTTTTGCATTTCTAGGCAAAAAGATACTTTCTGTCTACCACCTGAAGAAGATGGTCCTGGAATTGGTGCAACTCGGAATGTTTCTACTGATGACCACAGAATGCAAGTTCGGACCAACAGGGATGCAGAGGTCACATAGGCTCCTGTGCTGAATATGGGCCCAGATCAAATCGATGGGGTTTACAGTCAACAATATTTATACACTTTTCCCATATTTGGGAGCTACTCTCTTCCCTGATCCAGCCTTCTAGCCCTTTTTCCAGCCATGACATCATCTCCCCAGACAATAATTTGAATCCACCTGCATAACAGATGTAGGGCTCAGAAAAAAAAAAAAAGGCTACTATAGTCATGGGCCCTTTGGGATATAACTAAAATAGACCTACTAGTTATCTATAAAGCAGAGACCCCCCAAAATCTTCATCTGCAATATTCCAGCTTTTGGGTTCATGATTAGTCAACAATGTGTTTGGCTTTATATGTTAACTCTTTTATGTTAATATATATGTTAACATAAATGTTAACTTTTATGTTAACATATATGTTAACTTTTTTTTTTTTTTCCTCCAGGGTTATTGCTGGCTCGGTGCCTGCACCATGAATCCACCGCTCCTGGAGGCCATTTTTCCCCCTTTTTGTTGCCCTAGTTGTTGCAGCCTCGTTGCGGTTATTATTGCCATTGTTGATGTTGCTTTGTTGTTGGATAGGACAGAGAGAAATGGAGAGAGGAGGGGAAGACAGAGAGAGAGGGGAGAGAAAGATAGACACCTGCAGACCTGCTTCACCGCCCGTGAAGCGACTCCCCTGCAGGTGGGGAGCCGGGGGCTCGAACCGGGATCCTTACTCCGGTCCCTGCACTTTGCGCCACGTGCGCTTAACCCACTGCGCCACCGCCCGACTCCCATATGTTAACTTTTATGTTAACATATATGAGAGTTAACATAACTCTCAGCCACCAGCTTCCAGATGCTACCATGATGCCAACCAGATTTCTCTGGACAGACAACCCCACCAATGTGTCCTGGAGCTCTGCTTCCCCAGAGCCCTTCCCCACTAGGGAAAGAGAGAGAGGCTGGTAGTATGGATCCACCTGTCAACACCCATGTTTAGGGGGGAAGCAATTACAGAAGTCAGACCTCCCACCTTCTGCACCCCACAGTGACCCTGGGTCCATACTCCCAGAGGGATAAAGAATAGGAAAGCTACCAGGGGAGGGGAGGGGATACAGAGTTCTGGTGGTGGGAATTGTGTGGAGTTGTACCCCTCTTATACTATGGTTTAGTCAGTGTTTCCTTTGTATAAATAAAACATGAAATCAAAGATGATCAAGTGAACCCAATTGCAAAATCATGTGATTCTAGCAATAACTATCTATTGTCTCTTCACCCCGAAGACAGCAGGAACCTCCCACTTCCTCTAGAGAGCCTCTATTTGCCCCAGTCCTGGAACCTCTAGGGTGGGGCTCCCTTTGCTGCCTGCTGCCCACCACTCCTTTCAAACGTTGTTATTGCTTCTGCTGTTCCCGACCTGATCAACACAACGAGTCCCACCTCAGCATGCTTCACTTCAGACTGGCCCAGCCCCACCCCTAGGCCTCAACCCCTGCCACCTGCAACCACTCTTCATCTGCACTCCTGCAGCCTTTCAGTTCAAGACTGATCAACAATTGCTTTGGCTTTCTATGTGAACTCTCTTTTCAACCACCAGCTTCCAGACGCTAGCAGGGCGCCGACCAGATTTCCCTGGACAGACAACCCCACCCATGTGTCCTGGAGCTCTGCTTGCCCAGAGCCCTTCCCCACTAGGGAAAGACAGAGACAGGCTGGGAGTATGGACCGACCTGTCAACACCCATGTTCAGCTGGGAAGCAGTTATAGAAGCCAGACCTCCTCCCCACCTTCTGCATCCCACAGTGACCCTGGGTCCATACTCCCAGAGGGATAAAGAACTGGAAAGCTACCAGGGGAGGGGAGGGCAGGGGAGGGGAGGGGATACAGAGTTCTGGTGGTGGGAATTGTGTGCAGTAGGACCCCTCTTCTCCAGTGGTTTTCTCAATGTTTCCTTTTTATAAATAAAATAAAATAAAAATAACAATCATCTATATACAAGCATTCCATATGGGTGCACCCAAATATATAAAACCAATTTTAATTGCACCACGTGATATACTGATATCACAGTAATAGTAATAACAGTATTATTGATAACACAACAGCAGTAGGAGATCTTAGGGGCTGGGTTGTGGCACACCTGATTGAGCACACTTGTTACAATGTGCAAGAGCCCAGGTTTGAGCCCCCAGTCCTACGTGCAGGGTGAAGGCTGTGTGAGTGGTGGAGCAGCGCTGAAGGTGTCTCTCTGTCTCTCTCCCTCTCTCCCTCCCCCTTCCCACTTCATTTCTGTCTGTCTCTATTCAATAAATAAATAAAGATAATAAAATAAAAGACTGTAGGATATCTTAACAAACCATTTATAGTAACAGATAGACCAATCATCTGGACAGGACAGAGAAAGGAAACCATACGCAGACACTATTGATGAACAGTGATGCAAACAAGTAGCAAAATCTTGGGAAATCAAATCTAACAATATCAAGAGAATAACCCATATAAACTAAAGTGGGATTTATCCAAGGATATAGGGATGGTTCAATGTATGTAAATCAATCAATAAGGTACCACACCAACAAAAAGGAAGATTATCACACCAATATCTGCTAAAAAGATATCAGTAAGACTCAAAACCAATTTATAATAAATGCCATAATAGATTGGGAACAAAAGGAACATATCAAAATAACAAAGACACATTTGGCAAAGTTATGACTAGCACTAGTAAGTGCAAAACTAAAAGAATCTATTCTAACAATAAGGAACAATAAAACAAAGATCTCTACTCTTTTTTTTTTCTACTCTTATCACTGCTGCGGAATTGTGCAGATGCAGCCACATCCACCATGTTGTCCCCTCAGGCTAGTGCCAGTTCCCACGAGAGTTAATACGATATTCTCGGAGTGCCTTACCCAACCAATCCTGTTCCGGCTCGTCACTCCTGGTTTTTGCCCTATAAATCCCTTCTTCTTCTGCCCCTCACTCTCTTGCCCGCTTTTTCACCTAGGGGATTAGACACAGGGAAGGGTGCTGTGGGAGGCGGCCATTTTTTCTAGCTCCACGTGGCCTGAACTGCTGCATTCTCACCCAACTCTGAGGTGCCAGCGCAAATAAAGATTTGTGTTCCCTCTTCACCCCGGATCTCCTCTCTCTCTCCTCTGCGTCTCAGCCCAACATCCAGTATGATCAACATAGTGTTTTAAATAGCCAGAGCAATGAGTCAATAAAAGGGATTCAATTTTTAAGAGAACACACAAGTCCACATGATGCTATATTAGTATACATAAGAAACCTAGACTCCACAAAAGACTTCTAGAAATAATTCTGTCAAGTGGAAGGATAAAAAAAAAAAATCAAGGAAGCTGGGCGGTAGCGCAGCGGGTTAAGCGCACATGGCGCAAAGTGCAAGAACCGGCATAAGGATCCGGGTTCGAGCCCCCGGCTCCTCTCCTGCAGAGGGTCGCTTCACGAGTGGTGAAGCAGGTCTGCAGGTGTCTGTCTTTCTCTCCCCCTCTGTGTCTTCCCCTCCTCTCTCCATTTCTCTGTCCTATCCAACAACAACGACATCAATAACAACAACAATAAAACAAAGGCAACAAAATAAATAAATATTAAAAAATTAAAAAATCAAGATACATAAATCTGCTGCTTTTCTATACAGTCAGTCTGAAGGGAGGGAAATCAAGAAAGAAAACCCATTCATTGCACCAAAAAATATGAAATACCCTGGAGTAACTTAACAAAGAGTGTGAAATATTTTTTACAATGGAAACTATAAGACATGATTAATAGAGATAATGGAAGACACAAATAAATGGATGGAATATTTCATATTCTGAGTTCATAGAATAAACATTTTTTTCTTACAGAAACAGAGAAAAATTAAAGAGAGAGAGTGGACGAGAGGAGCTACATGCAGCAGTATTCAACTGCTTGTGAAGCTTCCTCACTGCAAGTGGGCAGGGGGCTTGAGCTTGGGTCCGCATACATGTGACATGTGGTTTCTTCTGGGTGCACCATTGCCCTGATCCAGAACAGACATTGTTAAAAGCCATCTTATCTAAAGAAATTCATAGATGCAAAATCTCAGGGATAATCTTGAAGGTATTAGAAGAAACCTAAAACTAATCGTGTCGGACCACAAACAGGCACAGTAACTCAGAGAAAAGTAGAGAAAATGGAGGCGCCACGCTCCCTAACTAAGCTATACATATCATCATAGTGATTGAACAGAATGATTTTGGGACAACAACAGACACTCAGACCAATGGCTTTAAACAGGGAGACATGCTTCTCCTTGTCTCTTTGCTCTTATGTAGATATGTACTCACATCATTGCGAGACCGGCCAGCTCCTCCTGGGGCGCGAGCGCTTCCACACTGCGATCACCCTCTCTGGCATGATGCTATTCCACTGCAGAATACTGTGCCCCAGGATGGTTCCGTAGCCCCCATGTCCACTTGGTCGATTCCAAATTATATTCCTCCATGAGGATCATTTCTGGAACCATCCGTTCCACCCCGGTTCCACCCCATGGCTGCCAGTTCTTAGCAACATCGCCCCGCCAGATATTCGTCGGGATGCGGCATCCTCTAAGTTCATTTCCCACGTCTACGCCCGACTGGACCTGCCAATATACGCGGATATCTTCGCCCACCCTGTCCAACGCTTGACGTCTCGTCACCCAATCTGGTCCCCTACGCCTACACTGAACTTCTCTGTTCCAGACTCTTGGAAACAGAGTTGGCAGTCAGCTGAGGTAAAGAACAAACACCTCATCACAGACCCCTGCGAGCGTCAACCCGGCTTTGACCTGGCACGTTATGACTGGGCCCTCCTCAATTGCTATCGAACAGGCCATGGCCAGTGTGCCGCTATGTTCCATCGCTGGGGACCCAGAGACGACCCGAACTGCCCCTGCGGCTCCAGACAGACTATGACCCACATAGTCAACGACTGCCACCTCTCCAGATTCAAAGGAGGTCTCGAAACTTGACATCAGGCTCAACCTGACGCTGTTGACTGGCTACGGAAGAAGGGCAATCGCTAGAAGAAGAAGAAGATATGTATTGTTAAGTTTGCAATTATAAATGGTGTAGTGAATTAGGGAGTACCTGACTTTTCTGCAGTGCAGTATTTAATTTGCTGATATGAAAAAGTTGTAAGCAGTATTTCCCACGGTAGTACATTTTTTCCTGTTCCAATCAATATTTTATTTTATTTTATGTTTCTGTTGTCCATTGTTCTTGTGGACTTTTATAATTCAATACAACAATCACTGAATGAGCCATCTTTTTTTTTTTTTTTTTTTTGGTTCTCTCTATCACTTGGATATAAATAGAAATCATTTATTTGAATGAGTGTGTGCCTGTGGCTTGATGCTTACATTGTCAAGACACTGCCAAAACTGTGTTCCAGCCTAGCAGGTGGTTCAGTGGGTAGAGCACATGCCATGTGCTCTGGTCCGCATGTGATCCTGGGGCTACCAGGAAGCAGTTTGGACAGCAGGAACAGAATCTGTGGAGGGCAGAGTTTTGCTTTGGTGTCTCTCCTTTCCTTGAACCCCCTTCCTTTCAACATATTGAGTGAAAACTGGACTGGGAGACAGCTCAACGGTATTGCCCATGTTGGTGCCTTTAAGGTTATTCTCTCTCACCTCATATAAAAACGCACCACAAGGAGTCGGGCGGTAGCGCAGCGGGTTAAGCACACGTGGCACAAAGCGCAAGGACCGGCATAAGGATCCTGGTTCGAGCCCCCGGCTCCCCACCTGCAGGGGAGTCGCTTCCCAGGCTGTGAAGCAGGTCTGCAGGTGTCTGTCTTTCTCTCCCCCTCTCGGTGTCTTCCCCTCCTCTCTCCTTTTCTCTCTGTCCTATCCAACAACAACAACATCAATGACAACAACAATAATAAAAAAACAAGGGCAACATCAGGGAAAATAAATATAAACAACAACAACAACAACGCACCACAAGAGGAGCAGATACACGGTTCACGGTGTTGAGTGCACACATCACCACCTCTGAGGTGCTGGGCTCAAGCCTCGGACCACCACACTGGAGCATGTATGGAGGGGAAGCTTAACAGTGATGGAGTAGTGCTCTTCTCTTTCACCCTTTACCTAGAAGAAAGGAAAGAAGAAGATGCCTGGTGTAGTGCTGTTGTGTGAACCCTGCCAATAATCCTGAGGCCTAATCCCTCCCCTCAACATAGGTCTCCGCTAGTCACTATAGTACAAAGAACATTTACATTTCAATAGTCGCTCCTAGAATGCTTCTAAATAAATTAGCAATAAAATGCACACAAGATATCCTTGACTTATTTTTTTTTCAGGATATGTTATTTATTTTAAAAAATTTCTCTGTTGGGGGATTAATGGTTTAGAGTCAACAGTAAAATACAATAGTTTCTACATGCATAACATTTCCCAGCCACCACTAGGTCCCCCTCTGCCATCATGTTCCAGGACCTGAACCCTCCTTCCTCACTCTAGAGTCTTTCACTTTGGTGCAACACACTAACTCCAGTCCAGATTCTGCTTAGTGTTTTCCCTTCTCATCTTGTTTTTCAACTTCTGTCTATGAGTGAGATCATCATGATTTCCCCCCCCTGAATTATCTCACTTAACATAATTTTTTCAAGCTCCATTCAAGATGGGGTGAAGAAGGTGAAGTCACCATTTTTAATAGCTGAGTAGTATTCCATTGTGTATCTAGAACACAACTTGCTCAGCCACTCATCTCTGGGTTGCTTCCAGGTTTTGGCTATTACAAATTGTGCTGCTATGAACATATATATATACAGATCTTCTTGGATGGATATATTTTGTTCCTAAGGAACTATCCCCAGGGGAGGAATTGCAGGATCATAGGGTAGGTCCATTTCTAGCCTTCTGAGAGTTCTCCAGACTGTTCTCCATAGACGTTGGACCAATTTACATTCCCACCAGCAGTGTATGAGGGTTCTAGATAAACATTTGTAGGTTTTATTCTAGTATCCTAAAAAACAAACAAACAATCAATCAACTGGGTTTGATTCTGATGGGGATTGCACTGTTTGTATGTAACTCTGGGTAGTATATTCATTTAAAAATTATTTATTTATAAAAAGGAAACATTGACAAAACCATAGGATAAGAGGGGTACAACTTTGCACAATTCCCACCACCAGGCCTCTGTATCCCATCCCTGTATATTCATGTTGATGATGGTAATTCTTCTAACCCATGAACATGAAATAACTTCCCACTTCTTTGTGTCTTTTTCTATTTCCTTGAATAGAAACTCATAGTTTTTCAGTATTCAAGTCTTTCACTTCTTTGGTTAGGTTTATTCCTAGATATTTTATTGTTTTGCTGCTATAGTAAAAGGAACTGATTTCTGGATTTCTTCTTCTTCCAACTTATTGTTTGTATAGAGGAATGCCACTGACTTTATTTATTTATTTATTTATATTATTTTTTTATATTTCTATTTTTCCCTTTTGTTTCTCTTGTTGTTTTTTATTGTTGTTGTAGTTATTATTGTTGTTGATGTAGTCATTGTTGTTAGATAGGACAGAGAGAAATGGAGAGAGGAGGGGAAGACAGAGAGGAGGGAGAGAAAGACAGACACCTGCAGACCTGCTTCACCGCCTGTGAAGCGACTCCCCTACAGGTGGGGAGCCGGGGGCTCGAACCAGGATCCTTACGCCAGTCCTTGCGCTTTGTGCCATGTGCGCTTAACACTGCACTACTGCCGGACTCCTGCCACTGATTTTTATATGTTAATTTTGTAGGCTGACACCTTACTATATTGCCTGATAATTTCCAAGAGCTTCCTTCTGGATTCTTTAGTTTTTTTCTATGTATACTATCTGCAAATAGTGAGAGTTTGACTTCTTCTCTTCCAATCTGTATCCCTTTAATGCCTTGCTCCTGCCTGATTGCTATGGCAAGAACTTCCAACACTATGTTGAATAGTAATGGTGATAGTGGGCAGCCCTGTCTAGTACCTGATCTGAGAGGAAATGCTTCCAGTATTTCACCATTGAGTATGATGTTGGCTGTAGGTTTGCTATATATGGACTCCACTGTCTTGAGGAGTTTTCCATCTATTCCCATTTGTTTTGTAGTGTTTTGATCATAAAAGGATGCTGGATTTTGTCAAAGGCCTTCATGCATCTACTGATGTGACCATGTGTTGGTATGCATGAGACCCCTTCTGTTTCATTTGGTTTAAATCTCCCCTGCTTAACACTATTCTATTTACATAACCACTTCATTCTATTTACATAACCACTGTTAACAAGTACCACCCTCCCTCCAGGGCATTTGTGGTTCAGTGATAGGATTCTCGCCTGCTCCACCCCCTCCTTGACACACTCTGATTTTCGCCAGTCACTTTTCTCTCCACCCTCTCTATGTCACATCCTGTTTCCACCCTACTTGGCAAGTATATATAAAGACAGCATTGTGAGTTGTACAGTACTGTACTTTGAGTTTAACTTAGCTCATCTTAGATTGTGCTGCGTCCTGCATAAATAAAGAGATACTGCCTACAGCTCAACCATGAGTCCCTGGTCGTCTGTTACCCGCCCGTGAAGCCAGCCCGATGAAAACAACATAACCCGTCGAAAACAACAACCATGTGGTTTTTGTTCTTGCTTTTGTTGATGTGGTGGATCACATGGATTGACTTACATATTAAGTCAGCTTTGCATCCCTGGGATAAACCCCACTTGGTCATGATGAACAGTCTTCTTAATATACTGCTGTATCTGCTTCGCTAGAATTTTGTTCAATATTTTGGCATCTAAGTTCATCAGAGATATCGGTCTGTAGTTGTCTTTTTTTGTTGTTGTTGTATTCCTGTCTGTTTTTGATATCAGAGTGATGTGGTCTTCACAGAAGCTGGAAGGGAGTATCCCTGAATCTTCATTGTTTTGGAAGAGTTTGAAAAAGTAGAGGTATTAACTCTTCTTTGAAGGTTTTGTAGAATTTATTTGCTGATATTGGGGCAGCTTGGAATGTTCCTGCTGATGACCACAGAATGTGAGCTCAGATCTACAGGGATGCAGAGGTTGCTTAGGCTCCTAAGCTGAATATGGCAGCAATTTGTATGACTTTATACCTTAAATCTTTTTCAGCCACCAGGTTATAGATGTTACCATGATGCCAACTGGACTTCCCTGGCTAGTTGACCCCACCAGTGTGTCCTGGAGCCCTGCTTCCCAAGAACTCTGCCCCACTAGGGAAAGAGAGAGACAGGCTGGGAGTATGGATCAACCTTTCTATGCCCATGTTCAGCAGGGGAGGCAGTTACAGAAGCCAGGCCTTCTACTCCATAATGACTCTGGGCCCATACTCCCAGAGGGATAAAGAATAGGAAAGCTAACAGTGGAAGAGATGAGATATGGAGTTTTGGTTGTGGAAATTGTGTGGAATTGTACCCCTCTTATCATATGGTATTGTCAGTGTTTCCATTTTATAAATAAAAATTATTAAAAAACACAAGAAAGGTCATCCATCCCTATCAGTTTAATTTTATTTTAAGGTCTATCTTGTCATATTTGAGAATAGCTGTTCCTGCCTTATTTTTGTGGTCCATTGGCTTGAATGATGATCTTATATCCTTTCACTTTGAGTCTGTGTTTGTTTTGTTGAATTATGTGGGATTCCTTCAGACAACATATGGTTGGGTTTTGTTTACTCATCCATCTTCCTACTCTGTGCTTTTAATAGGTGAATTCGGGCCATTGACATTTATTTATACTATAGATTGAAGATATTTTAATGCCATTATTCTAAACTTTTAGAGTGTTCTGATATATGCTATGTTTATTGTGATGTGGTTGTTTATAGGAGACCTTCCAGAACTTCTTTCATGGTAGGCTTGATGATAGTTGATTTCTTCAACTGTTGTTTTTCATAGTATGTTTTTATTCCTCCATGTAGTGTGAATGATAGTCTAGCAGGATATTCTATTCTCATTTGAAAGCCTTTCTCATCAAGAACTGGATATATATCTTGCCATTCTCTTCTGGCCTGTAGTGTTTGTGTGGAGAAATCTGCTGTTAATCTTATGGATTCTCCTCTGTAGATTTTTCTCTTACTGCCTTCAGGATTCTTTCCTTATCCTGTTCCCTGTCATTCTAAATATGATGTGTCTTGGTGTCTTTAAGTCTGGGTTAATCCTGGTGGGATGCTCTGAGCTTCTTGAACCTTTAAGTCTTTTATGTTGTCTAGACTAGAGAAGTTCTCAGCTACTATGTCCCATAGAATGCTTTCTTCCCCTCCCTCTCTTTCTTCCTCTGGTAAGCCAATAATGCCTATATTATTTCTTTTGAAGTCATTCCATATATCTCTGTTATTTTCAGTATCTCTTAATCTCTTTTTGAGATCTCTTATTTCTTTCTTAGTTTTCTCTAATTTGTCTTCGATCTTGCTAATTCTGTTTTCTGCTTCATTCATTCTATTCTCTCTCCCCTCTGTTGTTTTCTGAAGTTCAACTATTTTGTTACCCTATTCCGATACTGTTTTAGCTAGTTCAGCTAGTTGTGCTCTTATCTCAGCTATGTCAGCTTTCAGCTTTCTAATTACCTTGAAATAATTAGTGTTTTCATTCAGAGTATCATTTGTTGCTTCCCCATGTCTGATGCTATTGCTTTCAAAAGCTTTCCCCACTCCTGTGACTAATGTCTCAATTAGTGTTTGGATATTGTCCTCATTCTTATGTGCTTCTACCTTTGGGGGGGCTTTTGTCTTGGTTAATTTCTCCTCTTTTTTGTTTTAACCACTGAATATAGTGTGTTATGAGGTCCCTTTTCCAGTATTTTTTAATCCACTGATCACTCTTGCCTGGATTGACTTGTGTCTAATTAAGGTACTTAAAGAGTTCATAGTTGTGAAATGAGTTTGTTCAATGTTATCTCAACCCCTGAGATGAAGCACAGTGGCTGTTGATTTAATTGATTAATTAATTAATTAATTATATACACTGCAGGCTATGAGAGCCTGAGGGCTTTTAACTCTCAGGTGAAAAGTAGATGTTTTGCCTTCATCATTCAAACCTGATCAAGAGATAAAAAAGGGTGGGGGAGTTATAGCACAATACTTATGTAAAGAGACTCCCATTCCCTGAGGGACCAAAGCCCTGGGCTCAATTTGCTGCACTGCTAAGAGTCAGAGCCAAGTCAGACAGCAGTCCATGGCTATGTGACTTTCTAAACAAATCCTGATTTCACTCTGTGAGTTCTGAGGCAATTATTCTCTGTGTCTCCTAATTCATCAGGAGAACAGTGTGGAGTGGCTACCACTATGCAGCCCCACCTGCAAACCATTTGGAGTGTAGATCTTCTCTTAAGTTTCTCAGTCATTTCTCTGGCCCCTGATGCCAGTACAGGGCCTTGATGCTGCTTCTCCAGCCTCCGAGGGACAATACCAATGGAGACTCACAGTTGCAACTGGTAAGCTTTAGGGGGTCTTCTCCTCCCTTCAGCAGTCTTTTGGTTGATAAAACTCAGACCAGAGGTGGCACCTCAACAGGTAAACTGCCGGGCTGTTACCAGCCACTCTCAAGTGAATTCAGGTTTCTAGCCCCAGGAATCTTTGCTCAAGCTCTTCTCTTTCCATGAGCCACAGGTGTTTGTACTCACCTGCGACTTGGTGGGTTCCCAAGGTAATTCTGCTGTTGTCTTTTTGCTGTTCTCAGGTGATCCTCTTTGCTCTTCCTAGTTGACTGGGAGAGTCAAATGCATATGCTGCTATTCCATCTGTGCTCTATTTGAGCACGTCACATTGTCCACAACATGGGGACGATTTGTCAAAGAATAGTATGGAGTGCAGAATGCACAAGTGGGGATGTTAGGAACAGTTGCCACCTTTTTTTTTTTTTTTTTTAACTTTTTCTGGTAATCAATTTCCCCCTCCACCACTTGCTCTCCTTCTCCCTTTCCAAGTCTCCTTCTCTCCCTCTCTCCCTTTCTCCATCTCCTCTAGGTCCTCCCCTATTGTTGTTCCAGCAGGAATTGTGGACAATTAGCATACGAATGATGTCAGCCTGACTACAGAGTATATTCACAGGGAATGTGGGTGTAAGCAAGGACCTGGAACTTTTCGCTCTCTTGATTGGAACATCTTCATCACAACACTCTCCTGTTAGTGTAGCTCCAGATTGATCCTGATCTCTACACAGAGATCTTAGGTAGCTTAGTTGCAGACTTTGGACTTCTGCCAATTCTGTTAGCTAGATTCCCCCTCACTTTGACATTCATAATGACTTTTATGATCAAACCTCTCATTTGTTCAACCCTAAATAGAGCCACATATTTTTTTGCAATATTTGGTGCCCTATGTAGGTTTTTTTTGTATCCACACTCCCTTGAATATAATTATGAAGAGGAAATTAAAATTATAATTTCCAGCAAAGGAATTTCTCACTGGCCCAAAGGCACCAGAGCAGCACATTTAGCCCTTACTCCCTACTTACAAGAGCCACCAGATGGACCCCTTAGGGGGTGATGGTGCAGTTGGGAGTAATGATGTTTTCTGGACCACAAAGATTTCTGCTAAGTGACTTCTTCTGAATGTGCTGGTTGAGGTGAAACCTATTACTGGATTACTAGACTCAGGAGCAGACGCTGCTATCATTGCTCCTAAAGATTGGCACAAGCAATGGGAACTCCTCTGTGGATCTCATGCTTTCTGGGGTGAGAGGATCAAAGGCTCCTAAACAGAGTAGAAATTTTCTTACCTGCATGGGACCTGAAGGACAGGTCACCTCTTTATCTTGTATGTCCTAGACCTTCCAGTTTCACCATGGGGTCACGCTTTATTAGAACAATGAGATATGTATTTATGTACCCAGCCAAATTTATCCTACAAACAACAGCAACATGCCCACCACTCAAAGTTTAATGGCTACCAGGACCCCTCTTTGGGTAGATCAGCGGCCATTAAAAGGGCCGAAGCTTCAAAAGGCTTAGAATTGGTTTATGAGCAACTTAAGGCTGGTCATACTGAAACTTCACAGAGCCCATGGAATACCCCTATTTTCTGTATGACAAACACTCTGGCAAGTGCAGACTGTTACATGATTTAGGACTGGTTAATGCTCAGATGTTGCTTATGAGTGTTTTACAACCAGGACCCCAAATCTTATTCTTACTCCCTGAGATTATCATTTGATAGTTATAGATAGCAAAGATCATTTTTTAAATATTCCACTCCATCCCAAAGATAAAGAAAATTTTCTTTTTCCCTGACTGTGCTAAATTCATCCAACCCCCTCCAGAGTTTTTTAAAAAATATTTATTTATTTATTCCCTTTTGTTGCCCTTTTTTTTATTGTTGTAGTTATTATTGTTATTGATGTCGTCATTGTTGGATAAGACAGAGAGAAATAGAGGAGGGGAAGACAGAGAGGGGGAGAGAAAGACACCTGCAGACCTGCTTCACCACATGTGAAGTGACTACCGGCATCCTTAGGCTGGTACCACGTGCACCACGTGCGCTTAACCTGCTGTGCTACTGCCCGACTCCCCCCCTCCAGAGTTATTTATTTATTTATTTATTTTCCTTTTTGTTGCCCTTGTTGTTTAACATTGTTGTGGTTATTAGTGTCGTTGTTATTGGATAGGACAGAGAGAAGTGGAGAGAGGAGGGGAAGACAGAGAGGAGGAGAGAAAGACAGACAGCTGCAGACCTGCTTCACTGCTTGTGAAGCGATTCCCCTGCAGGTGGGGAGCTGGGGGCTCGAACTGGGATCCTTATGCAGGTCCTGGCGATTTGCACCACGTGCACTTAACCCGCTGGGCCACCGCCTGACTCCCCCTCCAGAGTTTTTAATGAAATGTTTTACCACAAGGAATGAGGAATAGTCCCAGTATTTGTCAATTTTTTTGATTTTTTTTAATTTATAAAAAGGAAACATTGACAAAACCATAGGATAAGAGGGGGTAAAACTCCACACAGTTCCCACCACCAGAACTCCGTATCCCATCCTCTCCCCTGATAGCTTTCCTATTCTTTATCCCTCTGGGAGTATGGACCCAGGGTCACTGTGGGTGCAGAAGGTGGAAGGTCTGGCTTCTGTAACTGCTTCCCCGCTGAACATGGGCGTTGACAGGTGGATCCATACTCCCAGCCTGTCTCTCTCTTTCCCTAGTGGGCAGGGCTCTGGGGAAGCAGAGCTCCAGGACACATGGTTGGGGTTGTCTGTCCAGGGATGTCTGGTTGGCATCATGGTAGCATCCGGAAGCTGGTGGCTGAGAAAAAGAGTTAACATATAAAGCCAAACAAATTGTAGAACAGTCATGGACCTAATGGCTGTAATAGTGCAGATGAAGAGTTGGGGGGTCCTCCATTTTGTAGACAGCTAGTAGGCATATTTGAGTTATATTTCAAAGGGCCTGTGACTAGTTCCCCCCCCCCCCCCCAGCCTAAAATCTGATATGCAGGTGAATCCTACTTATTGTCTGGGGAGATGATGTCATGGCTGGAAAAGGACCAGAAAGCTGCATCAGGGAAGAGAGTAGCTCCCAAATATGGGAAAGGGATATAAATATTGTTGACTGTAAACCCCATTGATTTGATGTGATCTGGGGCCCATATTCAGCTTAGGAGCCTGTGTGACCTCTGCATCCCTGTACATCTGAGCTCACATTCTGTGGTCATGAGCAGGAACATTCCAAGCTGCCCCAATATCAGGACCCATCTTCCTCAGGTGTAGCACAGAGTATGTTGTCCATCCTCCCTTTGGAGGATGGAACATTCTCTACCGTTGTTGATCTAACTTGAGGGCAAAGTCCTATGAGGGGGAGTATTTGTCAATATTATGTTGATCTTGTGCTCAAGCCTATTTGAGAACAATTCACAGATGTTATTCTATATCATTATGTTAATGATATTTTATTAGGGCATTCAGATTTATCCTATCTGTCAGCCTGTTATATGGCCCTTCTATAGGATGTTGTATTATATGGGCTGCAAAGAGCTCCAGAGAAAATTCAGTTATCTTCACCTTGGAAATATCTGGGGTATCACGTTATGGCCAAAACTATCTTGCCTCAGCTGGTTAAGTTACATTTGCCTTGTACTCTTACCCTTAATTCCTTACAAAAATTACTGGGTCAAATTAATTGCTTGTGACCCTCCCTAGTAATTCCATCCTACCAACTTTCAAATCTGTTCAGTGCCTTGAAAGGTGACCCAAATCTTAATTCACCAAGAAAATTATCACTGAAGGCTTTACAGGAGTTAGAAATTGTTAACCAGAGTCTTACATATAGGTACTTGACTCACATTAACTTGAACTGACATGTCCACTTAATTGTGCTTACTATTCCTCATAGCCCTACAGGTGTCTTAGGTCAATTTGATCCTGATTTACAGGTGATTGAATGGCTCTTCCTCCCACATTCTCCAAAAAAGAAAGTAGCAACCTCAGTAGATATGAAGCTCTCTCTTATATCTCAAGGAAGGATCTGCTCACAACAGCTCAGTGGTAAAGCCCCTGATGCGATTCACCCAGGTTTTACTAAATATGACTTTAATAGACTTTCTCTTTCTTTTTTCAAATATTTTTAATATTTATTTATTTATTCCTTCTTGTTGCCCTTATTATTTTATTGTTGTAGTCATTGTTGGATAGGACAGAGAGAAATGGAGAGAGGAGGGGAAAACAGAGAGGGGGAGAGAAAGACAGACACCTGCAGACCTGCTTCACCACCTGTGAAGTGACTCCCCCGCAGGTGGGGAGCCGGGGGCTCGAACCTTATGGGATCCTTATGCAGATCTTGCGCTTTGTGCCACATGCGCTTAACCTGCTGCACTATCGCCAGACTCCCAATAGACTTTCTCTTTTTCAGGAGTCAATTCAAATTGCTTTAGCTGATTACCTAGGAGACATCAAATTTATTCTGCCTAATGACAGATTATTCAAAGGGCTTGAACTATTACCTATCCAACTCTTCTCATGTGTATCTTCCACATCTTTATCTAATGTACCCATAGATTCTGCTGATGGTTCAGAACGAATTGGGGAGGGGACATTTACCTGGTATAGCGACTCACAGTGGAATCATTGTTTGATCCACAGACTTCAGCCTGGTGAGCAGAGCTTGAAGCTGCCACTGCACCACTCCAACGTTTACAACGAGCCTATTAGTATTCTAGCTAATTCTGCTTACCTGGTCGACCTGGTTAAACATATTCATTATGTCTTACTCTCAGAGGCTAATGATTCTTCTCTCCTACAGATGTTTTATACTCTCCAGTGGCTTATCTGCAGCAGAACCTGTCTACTTTTTTTTTTTTTTTTGCCTCCAGGGTTATTGCTGGGGCTCAGTGCCTGCACTATGAATCCACTGCTCCTGGAGGCTATTTTTTTCCCTTTTGTTGCCCTTGTTTATCATTGTTGTTATTCTTGTTGTTGTTGGGTAGGACAGAGAGAAATTGAGAGAGGAGGGGAAGACAGAGTGGGGAAGAGAAAGGCAGATACCTGCAGACCTGCTTCACTGCTTGTGAAGTGACCCCCCCACCCCTGTAGGAGGGAGCTGAGGGCTCGAACTGGGATCCTTAAGCTGGTCCTTGGGTCCTTGCACTTCATGCCCTGTGTGATTAACCTGCTGCACTACCGCCCAGCTCCCGAACCTGTCCACTTTTTCTAACTCATATTTGTTCTCACACAGGTCTTCCTGGTCTCCTTGCTGAGGGAAATAATAGATCTGACAAATTAGTCATGCCTGGTACATTAAATATGGCTACTAATTCTCACTCCCCTTTCCACCAAGGCACCAATGCCCTACTTAAACCATTCAATGTCTCTCAGCATCTGTAATTGCCATTATAACTATAGCTGCTACAGTTTCAACTGCTACCATAGCATTGTCCTGTTCTGTTCAAATAATGCCTCAGATAAATGAATATTTTCAAAATACAACCTCTGAGGTGTTACCTAAAATGTCAATCAATCTCCTGGAGAGATTCGATGCCCTTGAAGCTGCAGTCTTGTGGCTGGGAGAACACCAGCATTCATTGTGGACGCCCAGTAAACTAATGTGTGACACAGAATATCAGTCTATGTATATTACCCAAGTTCCCTTCAATTACTCCTGGTCCTTGGAAGATGTTCAGAGGCACCTTCACGGGACCTTCCATGACCATCTTGGATGAGATATAAACAATTTAAGTAACCAACTAAAATAACAATTGGACAGACTAAAATCCGAACCTAGGAACATGACACTCAGTAATTTAAATGATCTGGCATATTGGCTAAACCCTGAATTCACCCTCTGCATATGGGTATTGGTAGGAACAGGCTTGTTACTTTTTCTGCTTTTTAAAAACAGTTTTACGATTCCTCTGCAAGCTACACAGCGAGCTGAGACATGAACTGACGCAGTCCAGCACCCTGCATATACCAAGATCGCCACCCAGCAGACATTTGAACTTGGGGATGCCTCTGTGAGCCTCTGCTTTGAGCTTCCTTAAGTGCTGGGCCATCTCTGGGTTACACACGGATCCCAGACCAGAAGGTTTTTAGGCTAAAAGAGGCTGGATCTGATACCCGGTTTTGGGAGTAAAGTCAGGGCTTGCAGGGGAAACCTCTGTGCTTATTTCTCCTGTACTCATACAGACTGAGCAGCTTGTTCATGTCTATAGTAAGAAGTGGGGAATCATTGGGACCTCAGCAGGAATCTGGGACAATTAGCATAGAAGGACATCAGCCTGACTAGGAGCATACTCACAAGGGAACATGGGTGCAGGGACTATAGACGCAAGGACCTGGAGCTTCTCCGGACTGATCCCGATCTCTTCATGTGGTGGTCTTGGGTAGCTTAGTTGCAGACCTTGGACTTTTGCCAGTTCTCTTAGCTGGGTTCTCTCCTCACCTTCTCGCTCACCATGATTCTTATGAATAAACCTCTTACGTGTTTAACTGTAAATGGAGGCACGCGCTGCTTTGCAATACCTCCTTCCCCTCCTGCTCCTCCTCCTGTTGGCGCTTTGCCACTCTAGCCCGAATTTTCAGATGGAGACATACAGAGACTCTAGCCTGAATTTTCAGATGGAGACATACAGAGACTCTAGCCTGAATTTTCAGATGGAGACATACAGAGACTCTAGCCTGAATTTTCAGATGGAGACATACAGAGACTCTAGCCTGAATTTTCAGATGGAGACATACAGAGACTCTAGCCTGAATTTTCAGATGGAGACATACACAGACTCTAGCCTGAATTTTCAGATGGAGACATACAGAGACTCTAGCCTGAATTTTCAGATGGAGACATACACAGACTCTAGCCTGAATTTTCAGATGGAGACATACACAGACTCTAGCCCGAGTTTTCAGATAGAGACATACAGAGACAGAGAGACAGAGAACTGAAACTCCTCTGGTGTGGCAGAGGTTGGGCTTGGACCTGGACTTGCACATAGTGAAGCACTATCCAGCTGATACTTTTTCCTGCATGTGTATGTATTTCTGATGTCATCATAAAGAATATTCCTTGAGGCAGGACAAGGGTACACCTGCTTGAGTAGTGCACACATTTAAAATGCTCAAACTCTCAGTCCCCATCTCAGGAAAGACGCTTCACTAATAGTGAAACAGGGCTCCAGGTGTTTTTCTCCCTCACTATCTTCACTTCCACTCTTTGTGTCCTATCAAATAAATAAATTAAATTAAAAATACATTTATTAGTGATTTTCAGTGGTTTACAAGATTATAAGATTATAGGGAGTATAGTTTCACACCACACCCACCACCAAAGTTCTGTCTCCCCAAACGCTTCCCCTCCTCCCCTAAGCACTGAGTTCTCACAACATTTAAGAGAGAGTTTGGTTGCTCAGTTGTCTCAGTATAGCTTGCATATTTCTATTCTCTGTGGTCTGCAGTGAGTGAAGCCCCCAGCAGTCGTCTTTCACTGTGCCACTAAGCAATCACCTCCAGCTCTATCTATTTTGTACTGAATGGTACAATAAGATCCTTTTTATTTTCACAGTATTATTCCATGAAGCTCTTTATCCATAACTTATTTATATAGTCATCTGCTGATGGGTCCTTAGGCTGCTTCCATTCTGGCTATTGTGATTAATGCAGTTATGGATATAGGGATGCAGAAATCCCTTCAAATTACTGTTATTTTAAAAATTATATATTTTCATATATATATATATATATATTGTTGGGTAGAGATAGAGAGAAATTGAGAATGGAGGGAGAGATAGAGAAGGAGAGAGACAGAGAGACCCCGGCAGCCTTGTTCACCACTCATGAAGCTTTCCCGCTGCAGGTGGGCACCAGGGGCTTGAACCCAGGTCCTTGCGCACTGTAATGTGTGTGCTTAACCGGGTGCTCCACCAGCTGACCCCTCAAATCAGTGTTTTTATGTCCTTTGAATAACTGACTAGGGGGTGGTAATTCTGGATGATAACATATTTCCATTTTTATTTTATTTTACTTTAATTTTTATTTATAAAATGGAAACACTGACAAGACCATAAGATAAGAGGGGTACAATTCCCACCACCAGAGCTCAGTATCCCATCAACTCCTCTGACAGCTTTCCTATTCTTTATCCCTCTGGGAGTATGGATCCAGGGTCACTGTGGGGTGCAGAAGGTGGGGAGGAGGTCTGGCTTCTGTAATTGCTTCCCCGCTGAACATGGGCGTTGACTGGTCGGTCCATACTCCCAGTCTGCCTCTCTCTTTCCCTAGTAGGGTGGGTCTCTGGGGAAGTGGAGCTCCAGGACACATTGTTGGGGTCTTCAGTCCAGGGAAGCCTGGCCGGCATCCTGATGACATCTGGAACCTGGTGGCTGAAAAGAGAGTTAACATACAAAGCCAAACAAATTGTTGAGCAATCATGGACCCAAAGCTTGGAATAGTAGAGAGGAAGTGTTGGGGGGGGGTACTCACTGCAAACTCTAGTGTACTTCTGCTTTCAGGTATATATTTTGCACTAGTTTATGGATACGTGTGAACATATGCTGTCTCTCACAGAAACTGGTGTATATCTAGGTTTTGGGACTTTGTTAGAAAGTGAACCACCTGAGATGAAATTAGAGTGTACTATAAAAGGAAAGGTCTCACCCGAGTAATGAAGCTGAAGGGTTGTCATTCCACACCTGAAGTCTCTGGACACAGTCTGGAGTGAAGCATGTTGAGGTGGCAATCGTTGTGTTGGTTAGGTTGTGATCGGTGGATGCAATATTATTTGATATGGACTGGGAGAGGCATACGGGAAAGTGGGCTCTATCCAAGGGTTCCAGGACTGGGGGAAGTAGAGGCTCTATAGTGGAGATGTGAGTTTCCTGCTGTCTTAGGGTTCAAAAAGACAATCGATAGTTAATGTTATTATCACATTATCTGATGGCAAGAAACAAAAAAACACCTGGTAGCAACCCAGGTGTCCCACATTGGATGAATAAATAAATTAGCTGAGGTGCATCCAGGCAATGATTATTATTATTCAATGATTATTATTCAGGAGGAAAAAAGAATTGAACTATCAAATGATGAATAAAGAAGGTAATTTACAAGCACATTATTGAGTGAAAGAAGTTACTCTGAAGTGTTACACCATCATATATGTCTTATAGGACATTTGGTAAAAATATAAAAGATTTGGGGTTGGAAAATAGAGGGATATATCTATCTCTATATCTATATCATATTATATCTATATCCATATCCATGTCCATATCTATATCTATGTCTATATCATCTATATCTATATCATCTATATCTACATCTATATCACCTATATCTACATCTATATCATCTATATCTATATCATCTATATCTATATCATCTATATCTACATCTATATCATCTATATCTATATCATCTATATCTATATCATCTATATCTATATCATCTATATCTATATCATCTATATCTACATCTATATCATCTATATCTATATCATCTATATCTATATCTATATCATCTATATCTACATCTATATCATCTATATCTATATCATCTATATCTATATCATCTATATCTACATCTATATCATCTATATCTATATCATCTGTATCTACATCTATATCATCTGTATCTATATCATCTATATCTATATATCATCTACATCTATATAATCTATATCTATATCATCTATATCTATATATCATCTACATCTATATAATCTATATCTATATCATCTATATCTATATCATCTATATCTACATCTATATCATCTATATCTATATTATCTATATCTATATCATCTACATCTATATCATCTATATCTATATCATCTATATCTACATCTATATCATCTATATCCATATTCATATCCATATCTATGTCTATGTCCATGTCCATGTCTATGTCTATATCTATATCATATCATATCTATATCTAATCTATCTCTATCTCTATCATATTATATCTATATCCGTATCCATATCATATTATATCTATATCTAATCTACATCTAATCTACATCTCTATCTCTATCATCTATATATCATATCTCTATCTCTATTTCTATCTCTCTCTATCTCTATCTATCTCTATCATCTATATATCATATCTCTATCTCTATCATCTATATATCATATCTCTATCTCTATCTCTATCATCTATATATCATATCTCTCTCTATCTACCTCTATCTCTATCTATCTCTATCATCTATATATCATATCTCTATCTCTATCTATCTCTATTTCTATCTCTATCATCTATATATCATATCTCTATCTCTATCTATCTCTTTCATTTATATATCATCTCTCTCTCTCTATCATCTATATATCATATCTCTATCTATATATCATATCTCTATCTTTATCTCTATCTATCTCTCTCTCTCTCTATCTCTATCATCTATATATCATATCTCTATCTCTATCTATCTCTATCATCTATATATCATATCTCTATCTCTATCTCTCTATCTCTCTCTCTCTATAATCTATATATCATATATCTCTCTCTCTATCTTTCTCTACCTATCTCTATCTCTATCATCTATATATCATATCTCTATCTCTATCTATCTCTATCATCTATATATCATATCTCTATCTCTATCTATCTCTATCTCTATCTATCTCTATCTATATCTCTATCATCTATATATCATATCTCTATCTCTCTCTATCTCTATCATCTATCTCTATCTCTATATCTACATCTAATCTCTCTACCTCTACCTCTACCTCTACATCTATATTAGGGCAGTAAAACTGCTTTGCGTGATACTGTAATGGTGGATTTATATTATTATTCACTTTTCCAGTCCTACAGACTGCAAACCACTAACAGTGAACTGCAATGTGAACTGTGGTCTTTGGATGGTAATAGACATCACCATAGATTCACTAGTCGTCACCAGTGTCCTACTGTAATGGGGCATATTGAAAATCAGATATTGTGCTCATGTCAGAATGAAGACAGGGAGTATATGAGAAAGCTCTGCATCGTTCTCTATTTTCTGTGTGACCGTACAACTCAAGTCTTAAAGATATTAGGAGCCAAAGCAATAATATGCTTATATTATTTTTCCTTTCTTCCCCCCCTTTATTGGGGGATTAATGTTTTACATTTGACAGTAAATACAATAGTTTGTACTTGCATAACATTTCTCAGTTTTGCACATAACAATACAACCCCCACTAGGTCCTCTGTCATCCTTTTCCAGGACCTGGACTCTCCCCCTCCCCTGCCCCACCCCAGTCTTTAACTTTGGTGCAACACACCCACTCCAGTCCAGATTCTGCTTAGTGTGTTTCCTCTTCTCATCTTGTCTTTCAGCTTCTGCCTGAGAGTGAGGTCATTCCATATTCATCCTTCTGTTTCTGACTTATCTCACTTAATATAATTTCTTCAAGCTCCATCCAAGATTGGCCTGAAAACAGTGAAATCACCATTTTTTAATAGCTGAGTAGTATTCCATTGTGTATATATACGACAACTTGCTCAGCCACTCATCCAACACCTGGGTTGCTTCCAGGATTTGGCTATTACAAATTGTGCTGCCAAGAACATATGTGTACACAGATCTTTTTGGATGGGTGTGTTGGGTTCCTTAGGATCTATCCCCAGGAGGGGAATTGCAGGGTCATAGGGTAGGTCCATTTCTAGCCTTCTGAGAGTTCTCCAGACTGTTCTCCACAGAGGTTGGACCCATTGACATTCCCACCAGCAGTGCAGGAGGGTTCCTTTGACCCCACACCCTCTCCAGCATTTGTTACTGTTACCTTTTCTGATGTATGACATTCTCCCAGGAGTGAAGTGGTATCTAATTGCTGTCTTTATTTGCATTTCTCTGACAATCAGAGACTTGGAGCACTTTTTCATGCGTTTCTCGGCCTTTTGGATCTCTTCTGTGGTGGATATTCTGTCTGTGTCTTCTCCCCATTTTTGGATGGGGTTATTTGCTTTCTTGTTGTTGATTACCTATCATACCATCTAGCTGTCTATCATCTGTCTGTCTACTATCTTTATTATTATTAGTATTCTCTATCATCTATCTAATTTTATGTCTATCTGTCTTTGTTTTAGGGTGACCAGCCTGTCCCCAGTGCATTCAAATCCTGTGATAAACTTGTTGAGCCTCCTTCTGGCCACCATATTTGAAATCATTTGTAGTTGCAAATGGATTTCATGATTTTTGTTTTATGTATGTGATAAATAGTGGAATTTTGATAGGAATTGCTTCAAATATGCATAATATCTTAGGGAAGATAACCATTTTTGTTGTTTTAGTAATTCCTCCAATTCATAAAAGTGGATATTTTTCATTAAATATTTTATTTATTTATTTTTCTTACATATAAGAGAGATTCACATGAGAAAGAAAGAGGGAGAGAGAACAAACACCAGAGCACTCCATCATCACCTACAGGTTGAATTACTTTCCTGGATACAGACGGTCTTCATTTTAATGAGTACTAATTGGTGATAATTTGTCACCTTTTAAAATGGGCATAGGGTGTTGCAGCTTGCAAGTGAAGTAAAGTGTTCTGTTCTTTCTGCTATTAGAAATTCAAGCTGCCACCACATTTTACTGTTATAGATGAGGCTTTGCATGAATCCAATTAGAAAGCTTTTGATGTAATTTGGGTGATTTCTTGGAGTTTGCTTTCCAGAGGTGAATGACTTGGCCAAGTGGTTTGTAGCTCCATTGCTATGCAATTTGCCAAATTGCTCTTCAAAAGGCTTGTACCAGGATTCTTGCCAGACATTAGTGTGCGGTTAGAACCTGGAGCTCAAAGGGCATTGGGATGTTTTCCTCTTCTGTGGGGAGAAGCTTCACATAATTTCTTTTTCTTATAAATAAATAAATAAATAAATTAATTATGGATAGAGAGGGAGAGAGACTGAGAAAGAAGATAGAGAGGAACAGAGACGGACAGACACCTGCAGCCCTGCTTCATCACTCAAGAAGTTTCCCCCTGCAGGTAGGGACCAGGGGCTTGAACCTGGGTCTCTGTTTTGTGTAACGTGTGAGCCATGCCCCTGCCTGGCCCCTGCTTGGCATACTTTCTATAAACAATTCAGAATTTCATTTGGACCACAGACACAGAGAAGAGATGGATACCAGAGAGATGGGTCAGAGTCTTAGATATCAAAAGGATGTATTAAAAATGTTTTTTGTTCACTAATGAGCTGGTGGGGGAGGGGGAGAAAATAGCCGTTCATTCCCAGCACAGGCAATGCTGGGATCAAACTCAGGTCCTTATGCTTGAGGACCTAACACTTTATCAGCTGTGCCACATCCTGGGCCACATCACAGGTTTTTTGTCCAAAGGAGATGCTGGGCTGTAGGATGGAGACTAGGGGGCCTGTGCCTAACCTTGTATACTCAGAAGGCTTGTCTTTCTTCTTTCTTTTTTGCCTCCAGGGTTGCTGGGCTCAGTGCCTGCACCATAAATCCACCACTCCTGGAAGCCATGTTTTCCCCCTTTTGTTGCCCTTGTTGTTGTAGTGTTGTTGTGGTTATTATTGTTGTTGTTGATGTTGTTGTTGGATAGGACAGAGAGAAATGGAGAGAGGAGGGGAAGACAGAGAGGGGGAGAGAAAGACAGACACCTGCAGACCTGCTTCACCGCCTGGGAAGCGACTCCCCTGCAGGTGGGGAGCCGGGGGCTCGAACTGGGATCCTTGCACCCCTCCTTGCTCTTTGCGCCATGTGCGCTTAGCCCACTGCGCTACCCGGACCCCCTCTACTTCATCTTTTCCTCTCCTCCTCTTTCTCCCTCTTCTATTTGCTTATTTTAAATATTTATTTATTTATCTTCCCTTTTGTTGCCCTTATTGTTTTTTTTTTTCTTTTTAAAAAATTTCTTCATTGGGGGATTAATGGTTTACAGTCAACAGTAAAATACAATAGTATGTACATGCATACCATTTCCATGTAAAAATACAACCCCATAAGGCCTTCCTATGCCATCATGTTTCAGGTCCTGAAAACCCTTATTATTTATTTTTATTGTTATTGTAGTTGTTATTGATGTCATCGTTGTTGGATAGGACAGAGAGAAATGGGGAGAAGACAGGAGACAGAGAGGGGGAGAGAAAGACAGACACCTGCAGACCTGCTTCACCGCTTCTGAAGCGACTCCACTGCAGGTGGAGAGCCGGGGCTCCTTTATTGGGGTCCTTGCGCTTCCTGCCACGTGCGCTTAACCCGCTGAGCTAGCGCCCTCCTCCCCTTCTATTTATTTTTATCACTTCATTGGAAGAGGGGAATAATGAGACACTTATCACATGAGCACATTTCTTGTTTCCCTGTGTTTGGGAACCTGTCCACCATTCCCACCACCAAGTGGTTCCTCCTCTGTCATCAGCACTGGCCCCACAGTGTCTCGACCTCTCCCAGCCTTTCTCTTTCAGAGTCTGGCTCTGCTGCGGTGACTAGACACAGTCTAAGCTCCACTCTGAGTTCCCCCTTTTTTTGGTTTTTAATCCCACCTATGAAATCACTCTGTATTTGTTCTTCTCCTGGTTTGTCTCACTTAACACAAATTCCCTCAAGTTCCTTCCAAGATGTTGTGAAATAGCAGATTATATATCTATATCTGACACAACTTTCTTTTTTAAAATTTTTATTTATAAAATGGAAACACTGACAAGACCATGGGATAAGAGGGGTATAATTCCCACCACCAGAACTCTGTATCCCCTCCCCTCCCCTCCTCTGGTAGCTTTCCAATTCTTTATCCCTCTGGGAGCATGGACCCAGGGTCACTGTGGGATGCAGAAGGTGGGGAGGAGGTCTGGCTTCTGTAGCTGCTTCCCCGCTGAACATGGGCATTGACAGGTCGGTCCATACTCCCAGCCTGTCTCTCTCTTTCCCTAGTGTGGAAGGGCTCTGGGGAAGCGGAGCTCCAGGACACACGGGTGGGGTTGTCTGTCCAGGGAAATCTGGTTGGCATCATGTTAGCATCTGGAACCTGGTAGCTGAAAAAAGAATCAACATATAGAGCTAAACAAATCGTTGAGTAATCATGAACCTAAAGGCTGGAATATTGTAGATGAAGAGTTGGGAGGTTTCTGTTTTGGAAATAGTTAGTAGGTCATTTCATATTCCAAAGGGCCCCATGACTCTTATCAGTTTTTGCCTGAGTCAGACATCTGATATGCAGGTGGACCCAAGTTATTGCCTGGGGAGATGATGTCCTGGCTGGAAAAAGGGCTAGAAAGCTGGATCAGGGAAGAGAGTAGCTCCCACATATGGGAAAAGTGTATAAATATTGTTGACTGTAAACCCCACTGATTTGATCTGGGGCCCATATTCAGCTTAGGAGCCTGTGTGACCTCTGCATCCCTGTAGGTCTGAGCTCACATTCCAAGGTCATGAGTAGGAACATTCCAAGTTGCACTAATTTCAGTACCCGTCTTCCTCAGGTGGTGATAGAGTCTGTTATCCAAGCTCCCTTTGGAGGATGGAACATTCTCCACCATTGTTGATCCACACTGAGGTCAAGGTCCCATGTGGGCCCCAAAGGGGTCCATTATGTGACACAGCTTTCTTAACCACTCATCTGTTTTTGGGCTGTTGCTAAGTTTGGGATATTACAAATTATGCTCCTGTGGAAATGGAACTCTCTGGATATGTGTTTTTGGATAGATGCATAGCAGAGGAATTTCTGAGTTATGGGGTGGACCTCGTTCTGTTGGTCCAGCATTCTCCAGGCTTGTTTTTCATCTGATGTGTACCATCTCTGACTTCCTGTCTATCTCTTTTACTTTTGATTTTCTGTGAAAGATAACATTTCAGGTAAAAACGGGTGGGAATCAGAAATGACTTTCCAAGAAATAAATTTATTATTATCATTATTATATTTTTGTTTCCACCAGGGTTACCCCTGGGGCTTGATGCCTGCTTGATGAATCCACCATCCCTAGTAGTGGATTTTATTTATTTATTTATTTTGAATAGAGATAGAAATTGAGAGCAAAAGGAAAGAAGAGAGAGAGAGGGAAAGAGAGAGAGAAGAGAAGAGAAGAGAAGAGGAGAGGAGAGAAGAGGAGAGGAGAGGAGAGAGGAGAGAGAGAGGAGAGAGGAGAGAGAGTGGAGAGAGGAGAGAGGAGAGAGGAGAAAGGAGAGAGAGAGGAGAGAGAGAGGAGAGAGGAGAGAGAGAGGAGAGAGGAGAAAGGAGAGAGAGAGGAGAGAGAGAGGAGAGAGGAGAGAGAGAGGAGAGAGAGGAGAGAGGAGAGAGGAGAGAGAGAGAGAGAGAGAGAGAGGAGAGAGGAGAGAGAGTGGAGAGAGGAGAGAGAGAGGAGAGAGGAGAGAGAGAGGAGAGAGGAGAGAGAGAGGAGAGAGGAGAGAGAGTGGAGAGAGGAGAGAGGAGAGAGGAGAAAGGAGAGAGGAGAGAGAGAGGAGAGAGAGAGGAGAGAGAGAGGAGAGAGGAGAGAGGAGAGAGAGAGGAGAGAGGAGAGAGAAGAGAGGAGGGAGGGGGAGGGGGGAGGAGAGAGGAGAGGAGAGAGGGAAGAGAGGAGAGGGGACAGGGGACAGGGGACAGGGGAGAGGGGAGAGGGGAGAGGAGAGGAGAGGATGGACACTTGCAGCGCTGCTTCACCACTCATGAAGCTTCTTCTCGTTGGTGGGGATCAGGGACTTGAACCCAGGCTCTTGCGCTTGGTAATGTGTGTGCTCTACTGGGTGCTACTGCCTGGCCCCTGAACTAAATTCTTTTTCTTGGAATAAGATAGTATTTTTATTTATCAGATTTTAATGATAATTAAATTTAATAAATTTAATTTATTTTTTATTGATTTAATAATGATAGACAAAACTGTGGGATAAGAGGAGTACAATTCCACACAACTGCCGCCTGCAGAGTTCTGTATCGCATTCCCTCCACTGGAAGCTTTCCTGTTCTTTATCCCTCCAGGAGCAGGGAGCCAGGATCATCATGGGGAGCAGAAGGTGGGAGCTCTGGCTTCTGTCACTGCTTCTCCACTGGACGTGGACATTGGCAGATGGATCCACACCCCCAGCCCGTGTCTGTCTGTCCCCAGTGGGGCAGGGCTCTGGGGAGGGGAGGCTCCAGGACACATGGGTGAGGGCACCTGCCCAGAGAAGTCAGGTTGGTGTCATGGTAGCATCTGCAGCTTGGTGGCTGAAAAATCATTAAGATATAAAGCAAAATAAAGTGTTTAATAATCAGGAACCTAAAGGTGAGACTATCGCAGAAGAGATTTGGGGTCTCCATTTTGGAAAAAGCTAGGTCTGTTTTAGGTAAATTCCAAGGGGCCCGTGACTTTGATATTTTTTTTGCCTGAGCCTGGCAGCTAACACGCAGACGGGGTAAAGATGTTGTGTGGGTAGATGGTGTCAGAGTCGGGATAGGACCAGAGCTCTGCTCAGCTGTGGTTTATGGTGGTGCTGGGGGTTGAACCTGGGACTCTTTGTGTCTCATCACCAGAGTGTTTTTGTATAAACATTATGCTATCTCTCCAGCCCAAGTTCAATAAATTTCAATCACCTCCCATATCCCAGACTAGTGCCTGTGGATACAGAAGTGAACAAAATATATTATGAAGTTTATTACTGTTGGCGTCAATCCTATGGTCGTATGTGTGGTGTCCACTGTATCGTAAGCATCCTGGGTGTAGAGAGTAGTAACAGTGCAGCTATTATTAACAATAATATTATTGATATGATTTTATTATAGGAGCCGGAAGTGCCTGATAATTTGTTGCTATTAAAAAGCTTTCTTTTTTTTTTTTTTTCCCCTGGTGGCTCAGGAGGTGGCACAGTAAGTAGAGTGTCTGGCTTGTAAGCATGAGGTCCTGAGTTCAATCTCCAGCATCACATGTACCAGAGTAAGGCTCTGATGTTCTCTCTCTTGTTGTAAATTAACTTACAAAGAGGTCTGGGGGTTGGGGCTGCTTGTGGCACATATAGAAGAATTCACAGCGGGAGCTGGGAACTGGTTTAATCAATACACATTTTATGAGGGTGAAACAGGTAAAAGGCAAAATAAGCAATTATCATCAAGGGTTAAGCATACGCTAGGTCTATAAAGTCTGAATATGGTCATCAAAGTTCAGTTCCATAAGATAAACAATTATCAGCTCTGGTAGAGGTTGCTCACGGCTGTAGAGGGGTCTAAATTGGCTGTAGAGGGGTCTGAAAGTGTACCGGCCAGCAGAGTCACACGTGCTCAGTCCCCAGGAGAAGTAGACATGGCAGATGGATGCCTGGGGCACCTCCGCTGAGAGGCATCTGACCAGGAGAAGAAGCAGCAGCCAAACAGAGCCCAGAGTTCCGGCTGCCGTCCTTTGAAGTCTATTCAGCCTACCCACAATGCCTTGCACACCAGCAGTCTGGCTTCACCTACAGTCCTCCATGCGCCTGCAGACCACTGCACACTCTGTCAGCCTTCTGTCGCCAAAGCTGACATCACCACCGTGTCAGGACATAGAACGTCACCACACTCTCTCACATTCATAAATAAAAGAATTATTTTTCTGGAGACAGTTGGAAGTGAGTTGTTACAGTGTAGGCAGAAAATATTCCCTGAGTTTCCCCATGTCTTACAGCTGAGCAGGCAGACAAATGGGCTGCGTATTAAAACTGGATGGCACCCCAAGGGGCTGATGTGTTAATAAGAAGTAGTGCTGGGGCCAAGTGGTGGTACGTCTGTTTGAGTGCCCACTTTATCATATACAGGAACCTGGGTTCAAAACCCCAGTCCTCACCAATGGGGGAAATCCTCATGAGCTATAAAGCAGTACTATAGGTGTCTTTCTTTCTCTCTCTCTACCTCCCCATCCCTGTCTCAATTTCTTTCTTTCTTTTAATTTCATATTGGGGGATTAACGGTTTACAGTTGACAGTAAAAAACAAGTTTGTACCTGCATAACATTTCTCAGTTTTCCACATAAAAATTCATCCCCTACTAGGTCTTCCTCTACCATCCTACTCTAGGACCTGAGCCTTCCCCACCCCACCCCCACCCCCAGAGTCTTTTACTTTGATGCAATATACCAACTCCAGTCCAAGCTCTGCTTAGTGTTTTCCTTTCTGTTCTTATTTTTCAACTAATGTCACTGAGTGAGATCATCCCATATTCATATTTCTCTTGTTAACTTATCTCACTTAACATGATTCCTTTAAGCTCCATTCAAGTTGAGATGAAGAAGGTAAATTCACCATTTTAAACAGCTGAGTAGTATTCCATTGTGTATTATCAACCTTTTACCTGTTGTTGGACACCTGGGTTGCTTCCACATTTTGACTATAACAAAGTATGCTGCTATGAACATAGGTGTACACACATCTTTTTGGATAGGTGTATTTGGTTCCTTAGGATATATACCTAGGAGAGGAATTGCAGGGTCATAGGAAAGGTCCATTTCTAGCCTTCTGAGAGTTCCTCAGACTGTTCTCCACAGAGGTTGGACCAATTGACATTCCCACCAGCAGTGCAGGAGGGTTCCTTTGTCCCCACAATCTCTCCAGAACTTTTTGCTGCTATCTTTTCTGATGTATGATATTCTCACAGGAGTGAAGTGGTATCTTAGTGTTGGCTTTATTTCAATATCCCTGACAATCAATGACTTGGAGCATTTTTTTCATATGTTTGTTGGCCATTTAGATTTCTTCTGTTATGAATATTCTGTTCATATATATCCTCTTTCCATTTTTTGAGTGGGGTCATTTGTTTCCTTGTTGCTAAGTCTGGTGAGCTCTTTATATATTTTTGTTATTAGCCTCGTGTCTGATGTGTGGCATGTTAAGATCTTCTCCCATTCTATGGGAGTTCTCTTTGTTTGCGTCGTGGTTTCCTTTGCTGTACAGAAGCTTTTTATTTGGATGTAGTCCCACTGGTTTGTTTTTGTTTTAGTCTTCTGCATAATTGGATTTGTATCATACAAAAATACAGAATTATACAGAAAAGGGCTATTTTCCTCTAAGTATTTGATAGTTTCTGGTCTAACACACAAGTCTTTGAAATATAGTGGTTCAGTTTCATTCTTTTGTATGTTTCAACCCAATTTTTCCAACAGCATTTGTTGAAGAGACTCTCCTTTCCCCATTTAATAGTCTGGGCATCTTTGTCAAAGATTAGATGTCCATAGGTGTGTGTGGAGGCTTACTTCTGGGCTCTCAATTTTATTCCACTTGTCATTGTGTCTATCTGTGTTCCAGTACCAAACAGTTTTGATAACAATGGCCCTATACTACATTTTGAGATCTGGGAGTGTGATGCCTCTAGTTGTGTTCTCAAGATAGTTTTGGCAATTCTAGGTATTTTCTGGTTCCAGATAAACATTTGTAGGTTTTGTTCCAGTCTCCTAAAAAACCAAAGACAAACAAACAAACAAACAAACAAACAAAAAACTGGGTTTGATCTGGATGGGGATTGCACGGTTTGTATGTAGCTCTGGGAAATATATTCATTTTGATGATGTTAATTCTTCCAACCCATGGACATGAAATAACTTTCCACTTCTTTGTGTCTTTTTCTATCTCCTTGATAGTCTTTCACTTCTCTGGTTAGGTTTATTCCTAGACATTTTATTGTTTTTGTTGCTATAGTGAAAGGAATTGATTTCTGGATTTCTTCTGCTACCTTCGTGTTTGCATAGAGGAATGCCACTGACTTTTGTATGTTAATTTTGTAGCCTGACACCTAACTATATTGCCTGATAATTTCCAAAAGCTTACTTCTGGATTCTTTTAAGTTTTTCCTATGTATACTGTCATATTCTCTTCAAACAGTGAGAGTTTGACTTCTTCTCTTCCAATCTGTATCCCTTGAATTCCTTGCTCCTGCCTGATTGCTATGGCAAGAACTTCCAACACTATGTTGAATAGTAATGGTGATAGTGGGCAGCCCTGTCTAGTACCTGATCTGAGGGGAAATGCTTCCAGTTTCTCACCATTGAGTCTGATGTTGGCTGTAGGTTTTCTATATATGGGCTCCACTATCTTGAGGAGTCTTCCATCTATTCCCATTTTTTGGTGTGTTTTTTTTATTTTTAAAAAGATTTTATTTATTTATTCATGAAGATAGAAGAACAGAGAGAGAAAGAACCAGATATCACTCTGGTACATGTGCTGCTGGGGATTGAACTCAGGACCTCATGCTTGAGAATCCAATGCTTTATTCAGTGCACCACCTCCCAGACCACTTTTGTTGTGTTTTCATCATAAAGAGATGTTGTACTTTGTCAAGGGATTTTGTGCATCTGTTGATATAAACATGTGGTTTTTGGTCTTGCTTTTATTGATATGGTGGATGATGTTGATTGCTTTACGTGTATTAAATCAGCTTCGCATCCCTGGGATAAACCCCACCTGGTCATGATGAACAACCCCTAAGGATTCCCTCAGATCTCTGTTCTGCCCCTGAATCTCCACTGAATGTCACCTGGAGTGGAGTTTCCTCCTTTCCATGTGACCCTTTAAAAGAGGATCTTAGAGTTGGCAGGATCATTTAGAGGACATTTGCAATGTTGGCATATCCAATTCTAGCTGGACCAAGATAACTACAAAAGCATTAGACAGTTAACTTTCTACACAACCTTGAGTCTCTTTTGCTGTTTTTCTTCTCCCTTTGCATGTTCATGTCCTTGATAAAAGGTCATGCAGGAAGGAAGCCTGTAGAAGCAGCTAGAAAGAAAACTGTGGCATGCTGAGTTGATGTGATAGAATGAATACTTAAACTTGTATGGAGAATATGAGAAGAGAAAACCACTTGCTTAGACCTCTGCAGACCTGAGCACACAGTCAAACAACATTCCTGTTTTCATTGGAGAGCATTTTCTGGCTTGATCACACATTGAGCTCCTAGGACAGTGTTTATTCCCTCAGTGGAAACATTTCCAGCAAAGACTTGGTGAAGTGATGTATGCAATTGTGAGACAGAATGATCTATTTATTGCAGTGTTTCAGATAATGCTAGCTGGCACACCTTCCAGTAGTAATGACTGGCCAAAAAGGAGGGTGGGGTGGGAGTGAAATACCTCATTTGGGTAGTGCACTGCTTTGCTGTGACACACGACCCAGGTTCCAGCCTGAAGCTACTACCCTGAAGGAAGTTTCAGTCCTGTGGTTTCTTTTACTCTCTTTTTGACTCTATGTCTCTATCTTAAAAGACAAACAAACAACCCAACAATTAAAACATAAACAATAAACGGACTGCTTATAGCTCACATTATTGGAGGATTGACGTTCTAAGTTGATACAGCTTAAACACGGGCATTGTAAAATCTCCCAATATGCTAAAAAACCCGCGTTTGATCTATTACTTTTATAACTCAATCCATTATTATTGAGATTATTAAAATTAATGAATCTAACTTGGCATCGGCTGGCTTTATAATTGGAGGAATAAAACTCCCTTTTTGAATGCTGAGCTCGCTGGGAGTGGAAAATCTGACTCTTCCAACCATTTCTTTTATTCATTTCAAGGTTGTTCAGTTCAGTGTCCACTAAAATAGAACATTCATTTTATTACTTTCAATTTAATTTAATTGTTGCCTTTAAATAGGTAATTCAATATATGCACAAGGTAGTGCAATAGCAGTAATAAAATTCAAATGGTGTGAAGTGTTCAGCTCAGTCCCAATATATCTATCTCTTCCTTAAAGGTGACCACTGTTATCGGAGGTTTATGTATATGTGTGTCCTTAGAGAATACCAGAAACAGAGTCCAATATAGTTCTTCCTTTGTCATTTTAAAAAATTTATTTTTCATTTTTTTCTTTTTGGGGTGTTAATTGCTTATAGTACAAGCTTATATTACATGGGCACAATTTATTATTTTTTTAATTTACTTACACAAAGGAAATATTGACAAGACCATAAGATAAGAGGGGTACAGTTCCACACAATTCCCACCAGCAGAACTCCATATCCCCTCCCATCCCCTGGTAGCTTTCCTATATTTTATCCCTCTGGGAGTATGGACCCAGGGTCACTGTGGGATGCAGAAGGTGGGGAGGAGGTCTGGCTTCTGTAACTGCTTCCCCGCTGAACATGGGCGTTGACAGGTCGGTCCATACTCCCAGCCTGCCTCTCTCTTTCCCTACTGGGGAAGGGCTCTGGGCAAGCAGAGCTCCAGGACACATGGGTGGGGTTGTCTGTCCAGGGAAGTCAGGCTGACGTCATGGTAGCATCTGAAACTTGGTGGCTGAAAAAGCACTAAGATATAAAGCAGGACAAATTGTTAAATAATCAGGAACCTAAAGGCAGGAATATGTCAGATGAGATATGGGGTCTCCATTCTGGAAAAAGCCAGTAGGTCTATTTTAGGTCTATTCCAAGGGGCCATGAATTTACTAGTTTTTGCCTGAGCCTGACAGCTAACATGCAGGTGGACTAAAGATATCGTCTGGGGAGATGGCGTCAGAGTTGTAAAAAGGACTAGAAAACTGGATCAGAAAGTATATAGTATATAAGTATTGTTAATTATAAACCCTATTGATTTGATCTGGGGCCCATATTCGTCTCAGGAATCTGTATAACCTCTACATCCCTGTAACATGGGCGCAGTTTCTTATCTCCTTCTGATATTATTATTTTTAAAAGATTTATTTTATTTTAAAATACTTTATTTTTTGTTAGAGGCAGAGAGAAATTGAGAGGAAAATGTGACAGAGTGGGCAAGTGGGCACAGCAGTGATCAGTAGTCATCAGATCTGAACCTTCAGTGAGTCCTTGATGGGCCCTGCTACTGACTAGCTGGGAGAGTCTGGTCTCCTCACCCTGAGAGTCAGTTTGCTCACTGAGGAACTGGACATGATAGAGCCAGCTTCACATTTTTTGTCTGAAGACTGAGCAAGGTGATGGGTGTGACTGTTTTAGAAAACTCTAAGGCAGGAGTTGGATGGTGGCGCAGCGGGTTAAGCGCACGTGGTGCAAAGCGCGAGGACCGGCGGAAGGATCCCGGTTCGAACCCCGGGCTCCCCACCTGCAGGGGAGTCGCTTCACAGGTGGTGAAGCAGGTCTGCAGGTGTCTGTCTTTCTCTCCCCCTCTCTCTGTCTTCCCCTCCTCTCTCCATTTCTCTCTGACCTATTCAACAATGACATCAGTAACAACAACAACAATAATAACCACAACAATAAAAAAACAACAACAAGGACAACAATAGGGAATAAATAAATAAATAAATATTAAAAAAAGAAAAAAAGAAAAGAAAACTCTAAGGCATGGTCCAAATGGAAGGGACAGTTTGTTTTCCCTGTTTTTTTTTTTTAAATTTTATTTGTTATTAATAGTTTGTTACAAGCTCTGGTTTATTGTGCTGGAGACTCAGTCTGGAGCCTTAGAGTCTCAGGCATGAAAGTCTGGTGTACAAACCACTGTTATTATCTCCCTCGGAGACAAAGGGAGTCTTTGTCCCTGAGTTCTTTCTAGACTCTGACCAGAGCATGCCCACAGGTTGGAGGCATACTTTGACTTGCCTTCCAGGACCCTGTTCTCCATCATCGCTTAAGGCCGAGTCAACCCAAGACCCTCTGGAGAACAGTCGGTGGGTCTGAAAGCAGGGTGACGGGACCCGGAGGCCTGTGCCTCTCTGCACTGCTGTCTCTTGCCTTGCAGTCGAGAGAGGCTGCTCTTGCTACAGTCCCCTAGCAGGTGGTGTCTGTGCTGGCGCTGGGAAGGGAGGGACCTACAGCCGGAGACAGGCCAGTGGCTGGGTGCAAGCTGATAGCTCCCAGGAAGCAGGCCAGGGACTGCGGGGGTGGGGGCACTAGGCTGTGAGCAATTCCCTCCTTTTGCTCAGTGCTCTGGGCGGCTGATTTGCCTTGCTCCAGTCCCAGCCTTTCTGGGAACTTACGCATCATAGAAACCACCCTCAAGGAGAGATGGGCGTCATCAGGACAGGGAGCCAGTTCACAGCACGTCCCTTATGACAGGATGTCCCCCTCCACTTCTGCCTTGTTTCTGTGGCCATCGCGATGGAAGATGAATTGTCGTCAGCTGCCTCAGGTCCAATTTGAGCAGAGGCATTTTCCCGGAGGACATGTCAGCAGGGACAGGCCGTTCGCCTGGGAACAGGAGAGAGTGGCAGTGGTGGCACTAATTTGAAAATACTTCAGTGGCACTTAGCAGGGTGTGATGTTAATTCATTTCTTGTCCCCTGACAATCATGAAGTGCTTTCAGCCGGTGGAGATCCATTTTGGGCCCAGCAGTTCATACTTCATCTGGGGACCACATCTAATGGCTGTGGGGAGGGGGGCAGCGTGCAGGGGAGAGGCCAGGACTGCTCTGTGGAGAGAGACACATGCCACAGATACAGTCACAGGCTCAGCGGACAGTGACAGGAATTGCAGCTCCGAACAGTTGCCTGTGCTCGAGGCTCGTTTGTATGGAAGCACACAGAGCTGATGTTCCTGTACATTCTCTCTTTCTCTCTCCATCTCTCTCTCTCTCTCTCTCTCTCTCTCTCTCTCATGACTGCGTTTTCTCTTGTTGCCTCTGGGGACAATGAAGAAGTAGCCTCTCCCCAACCCCCCTTCCAGCTTCTGAGCCACTTATTATTTGAGAAGAGGACTTGTTATCAAAAAAACCAAGGCTCATGTTGTGCCTTTTTCTTAAGAAATAGGTCCTGGGGCTGGGCTAGGGTGCATACAGTAGAGTTCACATGTCACCATGCCTGTGGACTTGGGTTCAAGACCCTTGTCCTGGCCTGCAGGTGGGGGGGTCTCTTCAGTAGTGGCATAGTGCTCCAGTGCTCCAGGTTTCTCTCTCTCTCTCTCTCTCTCTCTTCACTTCTCTCTCTCCCCCAACTGTCTCTCTGTTTCTTTTTGTTTCTATTAAAAAAGTGAAAGAGAAGAAAAATACACAGTCACCAGGAATAGTGGATTTCTTATACAGAGACTGAGTCCCAGAGATAACCCTGGTAGAGAGAGAAAGAAAAAGAGAGAGGGAGAGAAAGAGAGTGAGAAGAGAGGAGAAACACATCCCATGATAGACAGTGCCACATGAAGCACACAGGCAGCTGAGGAGACTCTCCTCATTTAGTGGGGGTTTTGATAGATGGCCTGATATCATGGCCTGAGCCATCCAAGAAAAAGGTTCCTAAAGAATCATCACACAGACACAGAGCCCAGCAACAATCCTGCTGACAATCAAACAAACAGACAAACAGACATACATAAAGGAAAGGGAGAGCGTAGAAGCTCCCTTTAAAGTAAGAAGGCAGTGTAGGGTCCTGTGGGGACTTCGGCCGCAGGCTGGGTGGCTCAGGTTGCTGGACTCTGGACACTAGAATTTGTGTGCTTGGCTTTCACCACTCTAAACCCATCTTTGAGCTTGAACTGCTGTTTTCCACATCTCTCCCTGGGGTCTTCAGGCCGTAATCGCAGCAGGACCCTAGAGGCTAGGAGGGGGCTGCTGTGCTCTTTCAGTCCATCTGAAGACCCCAAATTTCACCTGGACTCCTGCCTTCTCTGCACCTTTAACGACTACTGGTGTGTGTGTGTGCGGGATGCCCCTGCTTCTGTGTGCATAGGCAGTGACGAGGCTGACACTCCTCTTTCTCATTTTAAGACAGAGAAGGAGAGAGAGGAGACAGACAGACAGACAGACGGACAGACAACCCATAGCACCAAAGCTTCCCTTAGAGCAGTGGAGATCAGGCAAAAATCTGGGCCATTTTTATGGCAAAGCATCTCACCATCAAGGTATTTTGCTGGCCTTGATGGGAAGCCATGAATTAATTTATATAAAAAAGAGTTAAATGTTGCTATGATTTCTGATGTGTGACATTCTCACAGGAGTGAAGTGGTATCTCATAGTTTTTTATCTGCATTTCTCTGACAATGACTTGGAGTTTTTTTTTTTTTTTAAATATGTTGGCCTTTTGGATATCTTTGGTAAATTTTCTGTTCATATTCTCTCCCCATTTTTGGATGGGGTCATTTGTTTTTGGAGATGTTGGTGGGGGCAAAGGAACCCTCCTATACTGCTGGTGGGAATGTACGTTGGTTCAACCCCTGTGGAGAACAGTCAGCAGAACTTTCAGAAAGTTAGATGTAGACTTTATGACCATGAAATTCCTCTCCTGGGGATAGATCCTGAAGAACCAAACACACCCATTCAAAAAGATCTGTGTACACCTATGTTCATAGCAGCACAATTTGTAATAGCCAGAACCTGGAAGCAACCCAGATGTCCAAAAACAGATGAGTGGCTGAGTAACTTGTGGTATATAGACACAATGGGATACTACTCAGCTATTAAAAATGTTGAATTCACCTTCACTTCATCTTGGATGAAGCTTGAAGGAACCAAGTTAAGTAAAATAAGCCAGAAAGGTAAGGATGAATATGGGAGAGCTCCCTCATGGACAGAAGTTGTGAAATAAGAACAGTAAGGGGAAACAGAAAGCAGAACCTGGACTGGAGTTGGTGTATTGCCCCAAAGTAAAGAATTCTGGTGGGGGAAGGACTTTTAGGTCCTGATTCATGATGGCGGAGGAGGGCTCAGGAGGGAGAGTTAGAGTGTTTTGCAGAAAACAGAAATGTTACACATGTACCAACAACTGTATTTACTATCAACTACAAATAATCCCCTAATAGATTTTTTATTTTTATTTATAAAATGGAGATATTTACAAGGCCATAGGGTAAGAGGGGTACAATTCCACACAGTTCTCACCACCAGAACTCCTTATCCCATCCCCCCCCATTTGAAAACTTTCCTATTTTTCATCCATCTGGGAGCATGGACCCAGGGTCACTGTGGGATGCAGAAGGTGGAAGGTCTGGCTTCTGTAATTGCTTCCCCGCTGAACATGGGCATTGACAGGTGGATCCATACTCCCAGCCTGTCTCTCTCTTTCCCTAGTGGGGAAGGGCTCTCAGGAGGTGGGGTTCCAGGACACATTGGTGAGGTCAGGTTGGCATCATGTTAGCATTTGGAACTTGGTTGCTAAAAAAGAGTTAAGATACAAAGCAGAAAAACTGTTGACTAATCATGAACCTACTGGCTGGAATATTATAGATGAAGATTTGGGGTCACTGTTTTGGAAAAAGCTAGTAGGTCTATTCTAGGTATATTCCAAGGGGCCCATGACTTTACTAGTTTTTGCCTGAGCCTGACATCTAATATGCAGGTGGACTCAACTTATTGTCTGGGGAAATGGTGTCAGAGTTGGAAAAAGAACTAGGAAGCTGGATCAGGGCAGAGTAGCTCTCAAATCTGGGAAAAGTGTATAAATACTGTTAACTGTAGACCCCAATGATTTTAACAGGGGCCCATATTTTATGAGGGCTTCTTAAAGACTACTTTGGGGTGCAGGTCATGAGGACCTGGCACAGGCTTTCAGAGCTCACTAGCTACCAGTCTTCTTATGACAACTCCCCTTCCCTTCCCTTCCCTTCCCTTCCCTTCCCTTCCCTTCCCTTCCCTTCCCTTCCCTTCCCTTCCCTTCCCTTCCCTTCCCTTCCCTTCCCTTCCCTTCCCTTCCCTTCCCTTCCCTTCCCTTCCCTTCCCTTCCCTTCCCTTCCCTTCCCTCCTTTCCCTTTCCTCCTTTCCCTTCCATTCCCTTCCCTTCCCTTCCCTTCCCTTCCCTTCCCTTCCCTTCCCTTCCCTTCCCTTCCCTTCCCTTCCCTTCCCTTCCCTTCCCTTCTCTTCCCTTCCCTTCCCTTCCCTTCCCTTCCCTTCCCTTCCCTTCCCTTCCCTTCCCTTCCCTTCCCTTCCCTTCCCTTCCCTTCCCTCCTTTCCCTTTCCTCCTTTCCCTTCCCTTCCCTTCCCTTCCCTTCCCTTCCCTTCCCTTCCCTTCCCTTCCCTTCCCTTCCCTTCCCTCCCTTCCCTTCCCTTCCCTTCCCTTCCCTTCCCTTCCCTTCCCTTCCCTTCCCTTCCCTTCCCTCCTTTCCCTTTCCTCCTTTCCCTTCCCTTCCCTTCCCTTCCCTTCCCTTCCCTTCCCTTCCCTTCCCTTCCCTTCCCTTCCCTTCCCTTCCCTTCCCTTCCCTTCCCTTCCCTTCCCTCCCTTCCCTTCCCTTCCCTTCCCTTCCCTTCCCTTCCCTTCCCTTCCCTTCCCTTCCCTTCCCTTCCTTTCCCCTTCCCTCCCTCCCCTTTCTTTTTTCCCATCTACCCTCCCTTCCTTCTTTCTTGTTCTTTTCTCCCTTCCCTTTCTCTTTATTTCTCTTTCCACCAGTCTTATCACTGGGGCTTGGTATCCCTATGACTCTGTTGCACAGCCATGTATTTATTTTTCCTTTTTGGATACAAGGTGAGAGACTGAGAGTGTGATAAAGAGTGAGAGAGCAAGAGTGAGAGTTAAGAGAGAGATAGGGAGAGATAAACAGAGAGAAACATAGAGAGAAGGAGGGTCACTTCAAGGCTTCACCCCTTGTGAAGCCTCCTTATTGCAAGTACTCCCATGTGGTGGGTCAGGGCTTGAACCCAGGTCCCTGCGTACTTTACGTGCAACCCTCCCTTGCTTAACAAACAAAAACACTTAAAGCACCTTTCCTGGATCTTGCACTTCGCCTCAACCTTGCTCTTTGCACCACAGTTTTTTCTTCCTTCTCTTTCTTTCTTTCTTTCTTTCTTTCTCTCTTCCTTCCTTCTTTCTTTTTTTTGTTAATTTTTTTATTATCTTTATTTATTGGATAGCGATAGCCAGAGATAGAGAGAGGTGGGGGAATATAGCAAGAGAGACATCTGCAGACCTGCTTCACTGCTTGTGAAGGTGAGGACCAGGTGGGGACCAGGGTTCTAAACCTGGGTCCCTGAGCACTAGAATATGTGCATTTAACCAGGTTCGCCACCACCCGACCCCTCTCTTCTTTTCTTTTCTTTTTAATCTATATATTTTTATTAGTGACTTAATACTGATTGACAAGATTGTGGGATAAAAGGGATACAATTCCATCCAATTCCCAGCACCAAAGCTCCCTATGCCCTTCCCTCCACTGGAAGTTTTTCTAGTCTTTATCTCTCTGGGAGTATGAACCAAAGAACTTTATGGAGAGCAGAAAGTGGAAGGTCTGGCTTCTGTAATTTCTTTGCTGGACATGGACATTGAGAGGTCAATCCATACCCCCAGACTGTTTTTTTAAATTTTATATTTAATTTTATTTATAAAAAGGAAACATTGACAAAACCATAGGATAACGGGTACATCTCCACACAATTCCCACCACAAATCCCATCCCCACCCCTGGTAGTTTTCCTATTCTTTATCCCTCTGGGAGTATGGACCCAAGGTCACTGTGGGATGCAGAAGGTGGGGAGGAGGTCTGGCTTCTGTAACTGCTTCCCCGCTGAACATGGGCGTTGACAGGTCGGTCCATACTCCCAGCCACCCCCAAGCTATTTCTATCTTTCCCTAGTAGGGTAGGATTCTGGGGAGGTAGGGTTCTAGGACATATTGGTGAGGTTGTCTGTCCAGGGAAGTCAGGTTGGCATCATAGTAGCATCTAAAACGTGGTAGCTGAAAAGCATGAAGAGATAAAACAGGACAAATTGCTTAATAATCAGGAATGTAAAGATAAAGAGTATAGCAGATGAAACTAGGGGTCTTTGGGTGGGAAGAAGCTAGGAAGTCTATTTTAGGTATATTCCAAGGGGCCCATGACTTTACTAATTTATTTTTTAAATTTTTATTTATAAAAAGGGAACACTGAGAAAACCATAGGGTAGGAGGGGTACAACTCCACACAGTTTCCACCACCAGAACTCCGTATCCCATCCCATCCCCTGATAGCTTTCCTACTCTTTAACAATTTTACTAGATTGTGACTGAGCCTGACAGCTAAAAATAAGGGCGGGCTAAGAGTTTTGTTTGGGGACATGGTGTCAGAGCTGGGAATAGGACTAGACAGTTGTATCATGGTAGAAAGAAGCTCCCAAATATGGGAAAAGTATATAAATACCATTAACTGTAAACCCTATCGATCTGACCCAGAGCCCATGTCTATTCATATTCAGCACAGGAGCCTGTGTGACCTCCACAACCCTGTCAATATGAGCTCACAGTCCATGGTCACAGCTGGGAACATTCTAGGCTGAACTCATTTCAAGACCCGTCTTCCTTGATTGGCAGAGTATGTTGACAGCCTCCCTTTAGAGAGTGGGGCAATTTCTTTCTTTCTTTTTAATTATTTTTTAAAAGTATCTTTACTTATTACTGAATAGAGATAGCCAGAAATTGAGAGGGGAGGTGAAATAGAGAGGAAGAGACAGAGAGACACCTGAAACCTTGTTTCACCACTTGTGAAGCTTTCCCCCTGCAGGTGGGGGCTGAGGGCTCAAACCTGGGTCCTTGTACATTGTAACATGTGCGCTCAACCAAGTGTGCCACTACCCGGCCCTGATAGTGGGGCAATTTCTATTACTGCTATTCTGCATTGACGGCCAGGTCCTGGAGAGGATCACAGAGGGTTTACGATGTGGTCCTGATGGAGATGAGAGTGATGGTGGAAAGAGGGACCTGTTAGAGGTCTAGGTCAATCATACTGATGTAGGAAACCTAGAAGTCCCTTATTGGTGTCCCTAATGACGGGATGGTCTGGTAGGGCCATCATCTTCACCATGCTCTCAATCAATATTTACAGATACATATAGTTAGATGATAGAGGATAGATGATTGATGATATTATAGATGATAGATAGATGATAGATAGGTAGATAGATAGATATAAAGAGTAAGGGCAAGACACAGCAGCTCTGAAGATTCCCCCTGTACGGGGGTTGGGGGGTGGGTGAGGGGCTGACCTTGAACCTGGGCTGCACGTAGGGCAGTGTATAGGGCAGCGTGTAGGGCAGTGTATAGGCAGCACGCAGGGCAGTGTATAGGCAGCACGTAGGGGAGTGTATAGGGCAGCATGTAGGGCAGTGTATAGGCAGCATGTAGGACAGTGTATAGGCAGCATGTAGAGCAGTGTATAGGGCAGCACATAGGGCAGTGTATAGGTAGCACGTAGGGCAGTGTATAGGGCAGCACGTAGGGCAGTGTATAGGGCAGGGTGTAGGGCAGTGTATAGGCAGCACGTAGGGCAGTGTATAGGGCAGCATGTAGGGCAGTGTATAGGCAGCACGTAGGGCAGTGTATAGAGCAGCATGTAGGGCAGTGTATAGGCAGCATGTAGGGCAGTGTATAGGGCAGCATGTAGGGCAGTGTAAAGGGCAACACGTAGGGCAGTGTATAGGCAGCATGTAGAACAGTGTATAGGCAGTACGTAGTTAGTGTATAGGGTAGCACGTAGGGCAGTGTATAGGCAGCATGTAGGGCAGTGTATAGGCAGCATGTAGGGCAGTGTATAGGCAGCATGTAGGGCATAGTATAGGGCAGCACGTAGGGCAGTGTATAGGCAGCATGTAGGGCAGTGTATAGGGTAGCATGTAGGGCAGTGTATAGGCAGCACATAGGGCAGTGTACAGGGCAGCATGTAGGGCAGTGTATAGGCAGCACGTAGGGCAGTGTATAGGGCAGCACGTAGGGCAGTGTATATGGCAGATTGTAGGGCATGTATAGGCAGCATGTAGGGCTGTGTATAGGCAGCACGTAGGTCAGTGTTTTGGCAGCACGTAGGACAGTGTATAGGCAGCACGAAGGGCAATGTATAGGCAGCATGTAGGACAGTGTATAGGTAGCAGGTAGGGCTGTGTATAGGCAGCACGTAGGGCAGTGTATAGGCAGCAAGTAGGGCAGTGTATAGGGCAGAATGTAGGACAGTGGTTAGGCAGCATGTAGGGCAGTGTATAGGGCAGCATGTAGGGCAGTGGTTAGGCAGCATGTAGGGCAGTGTATAGGGCAGCATGTTGGGCAGTGTATAAGCAGCTGTAGGGCAGTGTATAGGGCAGCATGTAGGGCAGTGTATAGGGCAGCATGTAGTACAGTGTATAGGCAGCATGTAGGGCAGTGTATAGGCAGCATGTAGGACAGTGTATAGGGCAGCACGAAGGGCAATGTATAGGCAGCATGTAGGGCAGTGTATAGGCAGCATGTAGGACAGTGTATAGAGCAGCATGTAGGGCAGTGTATAGGCAGCATGTAGGGCAGTGTATAGGCAGCATGTAGGGTAGTGTATAGGAAGCATGTAGGGCAGTGTATAGGCAGCATGTAGGGCAGTGTATAGGGCATCATGTAGGGCAGTGTATAGGGCAGCACGTAGGGCAGTGAATAGGGTAGCACGTAATGCAGTGTATAGGGCAGCACGTAGGGCAGTGTATAGGCAGCATGTAGGGCAGTGTATAGGCAGCACATAGGGCAGTGTCTAGGCAGCATGTAGGGCAGTGTATAGGAAGCACGTAGGGCAGTGTATAGGTAGCATATAGGGCAGTGTATAGGCAGCATGTAGGGCAGTGTATAGGCAGCACGTAGGGCAGTGTATAGGCAGCATATAGGGCAGTGTATAGGCAGCATGTATGGCAGTGTACAGGCAGCATGTAGGGCAGTGTATAGGGTAGCATGTAGGGCAGTGTATAGGCAGCATGTAGGGCCGTGTACAGGCAGCATGTAGGGCAGTGTATAGGTAGCATATAGTGCAGTGTATAGGCAGCATGTAGGGTAGTGTATAGGCAGCAAGTAGGGCAGTGTATAGGCAGCATATAGGGCAGTGTATAGGCAGCACGTAGGGCAGTGTATAGGCAGCATGTAGGGCAGTGTATAGGCAGCATGTAGGGCAGTGTATAGGGCAGCATGTTGGGCAGTGTATAGGGCAGCACGTATGGCATTTTTTAGGCAGCACGTAGGGCAGTGTATAGGCAGCATGTAGGGCAGTGTATAGGGCAGCATGTAGGGCAGTGTATAGGGCAGCACGTAGGGCAGTGTATAGGCAGTACGTAGGGCAGTGTATAGGCAGCATGTAGGGCAGTGTATAGGGCAGCATGTAGGGCAGTGTATAGGGCAGCATGTAGGGCAGTGTATAGGCAGCATGTAGGGCAGTGTATAGGGTAGCACGTAGGGCAGTGTATAGGCAACACGTAGGGCAGTGTATAGGGCCGCACGTAGGGCAGTGTATAGGCAGCACGTTGGCAGTGTATAGGCAGCACGTAGGGCAGTGTATAGGGCAGTATGTTGGGCAGTGTATAGGGAAGCATGTAGGGCATTGTTTAGGCAGCATGTATGGCAGTGTATAGATAGCATGTAGGGTGGTTTTTAGGGAGTGCAAGCACTGTCTCAGGTGAGCTGTCTTTCCAGCTCGCTATTTTGTGCATTTCTAGGGTTGGAAGGAACTGCATCAGCTTTGACTTTTTTTACTGTGTGTATTGACCTCAGATGAGACCAGATATTGACTGGGTCTGAAGCTCTCTTAACCCTTGGCCTCCCCTAGCCGCACTGCAGAGTGGTGCAGTTTCTAAAAGCTTTCTGAACATTTAGGGTTTGCATTTTTTGGGGGTGGTATTCTCTTCAAGGCTGCATTGGATTCAGAGGTTACACACACAGTGAAAGAGACCACGGCACCAAAGCTTCCTCCTCTGTGGTGGGAGTCAGATTCAAACCTGGGTCATGCCCATGGAGTAGCAGCACACTGTCCAGGTGAGCTATTTTGCTGGCCATGGGGTTGCAATTTTATTATTATTTTTTTTTTACTTTTAGCCTTCTTTGCATTATTTTGACTGGTGATATCTCTGAGGCTTGAACTCAACTGAAATAATGATCTTCCCCCCAACCCTCATAATTTGTACTTCTTTGTGTAATTCTGCAAGAGAATCCTTAGTCCTCTAGCAAGGTATTTGTCAAATTCTCATTCCCTGAGCAGGGTGCTTGTTTCATTGGGGCTGGGACAAGCCATCCTCTGTATTAGGGACCTCCTCCCATGCTCGGCCTAACCCTGCTGAGAAGTACCATTCCACAGCCAAATCTTGGCTTTTTAAAATCTAATTAAAATAATTAAATAAAAAAATCCATTTATTTGTGAGAAATCCAGAGGAGGGGTGGGGTGGGGGCTACATTACTGTTCAGCACCGGATTATGGTGATCTGGGGATTGAACTTGGGACCTCAGAGCCTCAGGTATGAATATCTTTTGCAGAGCCATTATGCTGCTGCCCAGCACTAAATCTCTTCTTTTTTTTTTGGTTCTTTCCACCAAAGACACCCGGTACATTACTCAGAACACTTTCAATTCTTTAGATGGGAGTGTTTCCCAATCCTCAGCCCTATGTGCATTGGGGGCAGTGAATTAGGGTGCTCCTGGATAAATTCTTTGGGCATAAAAAAATGTCATAAAGGAGAGAGGAGAAAATCTTGTTTGTTGAAGGGCCTCTGGGTGAACTGTGTCTCGGATCTTTCAAATGGAAATGGCCAGCTGCCTGACCTTCTGCTCCGTGACCCCTTCTGTGCTGAGGCAATTGCAGCTATGCAGGGTGCTATTACTTTAAAACTCTTTCCTCACTCCTGTGACTAATGCCTCAATTAGTGTTTGGATGTTGTCCTCATTTTTATGTGTTTCTACCTTTGGGGGTCTTTTAGCTGGGCTTTTGTCCTGTGTTTCTTCTCATTTTAGCCACTGTATATGGTGTGTTATGAAGTACCTCTCTCAGTACTACTCAATCCACTAATCACATTTACCTAGATTGAATTGTGTCTAAATAAGGTACTTAAAGAGTTTACAGTTATGGGAATTAACAGTTGTTTCAATGTTGTCACAGTCCTTGAAGTGAAGAACAGTGGTAGGTAAACCCACTTATGTTCATTATCTTCCTTGTATGCTATGGGAACCTGTGGTTTTTGTTTTTTTTTAACCATAAATAGGTTTTTTTAAACTTAAATACCTACTCCTAACATAGAGATAAATCAAGGTGGGGGGAATAGCACAGTGGTTATACAAAGAGACTCCCATGTCCTGAGGGTCCAAAGTCCCAGGCCCAATTTGGCTTCTCTGACAGCAGTCAGAGCCAGCTAAGCACTCCTTGGCCCTATGAGCTTCTAAAAAATCCTGTTTGTACTCTGTGGGTTCTGAGGCAATTATTCAGTGAGTTTCTGAATTTATGGGTAGAACAATGTGGATAGTCTGCCAGTATACAGCCCCACTTCCCGACCACTGAGAGTGTATGTCTTCTCCTGTGTTGCCTGTTCAGGTCTCTACCCCTGATGTCAGCACACGGCCTCCTCAGTGCTGCTCCAGCCTCCAAGGGACAGTAGCAATGGAGATTCACAGTGGCATTTGGTGAAACTTAGGGGATCCTCTCCAGAGTCTTTTACATCGGCGCTATACACCAAATCTAGTATAAGGTCTGCTTTGTGTTTTCTTACTTTTCAACTTCCCCCTCCTTCTCCTCCTCCTCCTCCTCCTCCTCCTCCTCCTCCTCCTCCTCCTCTTCTTCTTCTTCTTCTTCTTCTTCTTCTTCTTCTTCTTCTTCTTCTTCTTCTTCTAATTCTTCTTCTCCTTCTTCTTCTTCTTCTTCTTCTTCTTCTTCTTCTTCTTCTTCTTCTTCTTCTTCTTCTTCTTCTTCTAATTCTTCTTCTTCTAATTCTTCTTCTTCTAATTCTTCTTCTTCTAATTCTTCTTCTTCTTCTTCTTCTTCTTCTTCTTCTTCTTCTTCTTCTTCTAATTCTTCTTCTTCTAATTCTTCTTCTTCTTCTTCTTCTTCTTCTTCTTCTTCTTCTTCTTCTTCTTCTTCTAATTCTTCTTCTTCTTCTAATTCTTCTTCTTCTTCTACTTCTTCTTCTTCTTCTTCTTCTTCTTCTTCTTCTTCTTCTTCTTCTTCTTCTTCTTCTTCTTCTTCTTCTTCTAATTCTTCTTCTAATTCTTCTTCTAATTCTTCTTCTCTTTCTCCCCCTTCCCCTTCCCCTCCCCTCCTCCTCCTTCTTCTTTCTGATTTAATAACTGTTGACAAGATTGTGGGATAAGATGGGTACAATTCATACAGTTACCACCACCAGAGTGCCTTTTCCTATCCCTTCCATTGGAAGCTTTCTTATTCTTTATCCCTCTGTGAGTATGGGGCAAAGACCCTTATGGGCCACTCTATCCTTTTTTCTTCAGTTCCACCTGTTATCCAACATTTGTCTTTCTTCTGGCTGATCTCAACTAACACAATTCCTTTAAGTTCCATCCAAGATGTGGCAATGGAGATGACTTGATCTCTTTTTCACAGCTGAGTAGTATTCCATTGCATATATAGATCACAATTTTCTCATTCCCTTATTTGTCATTAGGACCTGACCTTTTTTTTTTTTTTTTTTTTCCAGTTTGGACTATGGTTTAATTATTCTTAAGAAGAGAGTGATCTGCTGAAATGGGATATTATACACAGAGTTTCTACTAAAATTGAGCCCCCTGAAAAGATTTTCAAATACTTAGGGCAAAAGAAGTGCTTTCTGACTTTGTGTTCAGCACAGTTTCTAGTAGATTCTAGACTATAAGAGATTATTTACTTGATGAAATTGGAAAGGAAGTTGAGTTTGAAGGGGTCAGAGATACGAGTTCAGTAAGAATTACCTTTGTACAGGCTTCCACATGTTTTCTCACTGGAAAGCAGATAACTGCTCATTGTCTGAAGAGGAAAACAAAAGCTCAATGGATTCATGTCCATTATCCCTTCAAAAAAAATCTGTGCTTGGACTTGAACCCAGAGCATCCTGCATTCAGGAGAACTTGATATGGTGGATTGTAGTCTTTTCACTAGCACACACACACAAGGTCGAATGCCAGATTCATTCCTGAGCTCATAATCACATTACAACTCAATCTGAGTTTCCCCACCCCTCCACAGCCCAGAAGGAATTAATATTCTGTTCAGTAGCCACCTGGATCCCAAACAGGAAATCTTGCCATCAAGAACTTGATTGAATGGCCCACCTGGAATTGTTTATACTTCATTAACGCTTTCCATAAATCATGAGCCTGACAGGTTACTGGCACTGACTTTTCAAAGCTCATAATTGTGTTTTGTTTTTCCTTGGCTTCATCAGTTTCCTTTCAAAGAATGACAGCTGGGAAAATGTTACTAGAGCTCCAACTTAACTGCAGTCACCATTTCTGGTGTAACCACCTACTGAATATCCAACCTAGCACTGCTGGGGAATAGGCTATAGTCCACCTTGGCTCTTCCAGGCACTGACTGAGTGAACTTGGCTGACCTCTGCTTTTTTGGGAAAAAAGTTACACTGGTGAAAGCCCTAATAGTGAAATTGTTAGATGGAAGGATGAGGATATCTACAATTTTGACATTAGCAGTATGCTCTCTTTGAATTTATTAATTATTTTTTTTGCCATCAGTATTGTCATTGGGGTTTGATTCCTGCACAATGTTCCCACAACTTCCAGTAGACGTTTTTCCCTCTTTCTCTTTTCCTTTCTCTCTCTCTCTTTATCCCTCCATCTTTCCTTCCATAGTGACAGAGAGAAATAGGGAGGGAAGGGAGAAAGGGAAGGAGAAAGAGAGACACTTGCATTATTACTCCACTGCTCATGAAGCTCCCTTCCCAAACAAGTGGGGACCAGGGGCTTAAGCCTAGGTCTTAGCTCATGGTAATGTTATTTAAAATGCACTCCACTGGATGCACCACTTCCCAGCCCCTCTCTTTGAATTGAGAAGCATGGCTCCCTTTAGTCCTTCTGCATTCTTACCTGGAATGGCAGAATGACCTGCTTATTTTAGATTCCTCCACATGGATAATAATAAAGGATGCTGGATATGTGTTAATAATACGTGGATAGTCTGGTGCTGAAGAGCTTCTTTTACTTGTCAGTGCATCCTCTCTGGCCAGGTTGTTTTTATAGGGAAGATGTACCTAAAAGCATGAAGAAAGAAGGAGTTGTCCAATTAAGAGTAAAAAATGAACTGATAAGACAAACAGAAGAACATATACCACATAAGGCAAGTCAGCCTGGTGTGGTGACATGTTTCCATCACACGAGTGTTAGGAAAGGAAAAAAAAAAAATCCTTTTTATGGGACAGAATGGCTTAGAATAGATCCACATTCCCTATGATATCTTTTTTTTTTTTTAATTTTTTATTTAAGAAAGGATTAGTGAACAAAAGCATAAGGTAGGAGGGGTACAACTCCACACAATTCCCAACACCCAATCCCCATAACCCACCCCCTCCCCTGATAGCTTTCCCATTCTCTATCCCTCTGGGAGCATGGACCCAGGATATCTTTTTCTTATCTGCCCTGAATCTAGCTCAGGATTATGAAGCTTTAAGTCTGGAAGGTGAATGCCTTCACAAACACATTACAGACAGAACAATGGAGAATTCCTTCTTGTGGCAGGGGTGCAGGTGGAGAGGAGGAAGGGCTGGAGTCAGAGGGGCATTGTGCAGCACTGGCAGGGTTTCCAGGGTGATTTAGTGCGGGGTTGATTTGCAGTTTATTCTGCTGACAGTGTTTGTAATGTGCTCGCCAGCTCAGGCACCCTGAACTTTAATTGTTCTAAATTAAACTACAGGGACCAGACAGCACACATTTCCATCAGAAAGACAAAATACTGCAGCAGACCTCACAAACTCCTGCTAGAACACAGCTATAAGACAGTGCTCTAGGGAGGACATTTGACTAGAGTTGCAGAGCTTGGATCTACTCGCTGCCAGATAAAAGCTAGCTTTGCTCCAAGTTGAATGAGTGCAAATTTGAATGATCAAAGACAGTGACTGTTGTTTGTTGTAGGTCATATACTCACATAGTAAGCATGTAATCCTGCACTCAGCTGCTTTGTATTTTGTCTGTGGTGTTGACTTAAAAATTGAGTTGAAATGATACATGACTGGAGAAGATTCTGGTTAGCCTGAAAAGCTGCAAGAAAATTTCAGGCCTTAATGGAAATATATAAGAACTCAGTTTTTTTTTTTCTGTTAAGAGACTGCTAGTTTTCTTATTATTCTTTGCAGAGACGACTCATTTTAAGTCAATATGTATTGTAAGAAGTGACCTAGTTTCCTACACATGGGGAGAAGCTTCATGAGTGGTGAATCAGTATAGCAGGTCTCTCTTTTATTTTCTGTCTCCTCTGCCTCTCTCAACTTCTTTCTGTATCTATACAAAATGAATAAATAAATAAAATATTAAAAAAGAGAAGTGACCCAGTATCTGAATCAGTAGCATAGACTTCAGTATTGCTTGTTGACTACATGATTTGTTGGTTGCATTACAAAACTTCACCAACCTTTCAGAATGTGAAAGCAATCATAACTGTTAAGATAAACATCAAATCTACTTCAAGTAATTCATTTTTTGTCAATTACAAATATAAAAAGGCACTATAGCACACACATAAATGAGAATTATGCCAAAAGTGAAAATTAGCCTGAGTCCCCTATACTCTTCAAACTCAAAGGATAGCCACTGTTGACCTTCTAGTGTCTTCTTTCAGGATGGAATTATTCTTTAGAAATGGATTTATACTTAATAGTAGTGTCTTATTTATTTATTTACCTTCTTAAAAGCATACTTTTTTCCCAATTCAACCCACTGGGTAAAGTTTTCTTTTTTCCTGAGAATATTCTAACATTCTTTTAATGATCATGGATACTTGAAATTTTATGTAGTCTTCTATTAGTGAGAATTTAGTTGCTCATTAATTTTACCCCTACAAATGTTTTATTGTAATTAATTATGATTTTACATATACCTTTATTTATAAGACAAATTTTAACAATGACTCATCTTTTGATAGGTCAAAAAATGCTCACAATTGTCACTGTGGTAGGTATTTCCAATGAAAAATATATTAATTTACACAACTTCTAAGATGGTCTGAGCATTCATGTTTATCCACAAAGCTACACAGTTAAAAACAGATACATTTAGGACCCAACTATTATGACATCACAACTATTATGACATCAATTCTTCTCTAAACTTTTAATGATTTTTGTGCCTTAAGTTTGGTTCTAGACTAGTGTCTTCATATCTTTTAGAACTATTTTCATTTCTTCTTTAAATATTTATTTGTTGAGGGAGGAGAGAGAGAGAGAGATAGGGAGAGAGAGAGGGAGAGGAGAGAACATTACTCTGGCATATTTAGTGCTGGGGACTGAATTCAACACCTAGTTCTTGAGGGAACAATGCTTTATCCACTGTTCCACCTCCTGGTCTCCTGTTTTGAGAAAGGTGGAATCATGGATCTTGAGAAGACAGTATATAATATATAGCTACACCTCTAGGTAAGTGCAGGGTAAGATAGAAGTGTGTGCACGATCTTTGCAGAACAGGAAGGTAAAGCAAAGGTGGCCTCCTGAATTAACACCATATTTAGGATAATGTTCACCTGAGGTGGGAGACATAAAAGGAATATGGGGCCGAGGATAAGGAAAAAAGAAATTGTCAACTGTTTCTCTGATGTTTTACTTCTTAAAAATGATGTTGAGATGATAAAATATTTGAATTTCTTATATATGAGTGGTGAGTGCATTATGTTTATCTTTTCTTCTTTGTACATTTCAGGAATGAATGGGGAATATGACATCACAAAATGAAAACAACTGGCCAGAATCTAACATGAAAGACAGGAAAGATCTTTTTCTATCAAAGTTATAAATTGCAGCAATAAACTCAAAGTAGAAGAAAAATAGTGACACAAAAAAGGTAGTCAATACTCAGCAAAATCAAACCAAATGATTGCACTAAAAATAAAACCATGGGGGGCCAGGTGGTAGTGCACCTGGTTAAGCACATGCATTACAGTGTGCAAGGTCCTAGTTTCAAGCCCCTGTTCCCCACCTGCATGGGGAAAGCATCACCAGTAATGAAGCAGGACTGCAGGTGTCTCTCCTTTTCTCTGACCCCTCTCAATTTATTTCTATCGAACAATAAATAAAAATATAAAAAAGATTAAAAAGTAAAAATAAAGCCACAGGAAAAAAGTAGAAATTAATACTTTTAAGTGAGATTACAGAGATTGAGGAGAATAGCTTAACAAATGAAGTTAAGAATTTTTTTCAATTAATTATTTTTATATTTATTTATTGGATAGAAACAACCAGAAATTGAGAGGGAGGGGGAGACAGAGAGGGAGAGAGATAGAGAGACACCTGCAGCCCTGCTTCACCACTGACAATGTTTCCTCCCAGCAGGTGGGGAGCGAGGGCTCTCAACCCTGGATCCTTTTGCATTGTAACATGTGCGCTCAACCAGGTGTGTGGCCACCCCGCCCCAAGTTAAGAATTCTTGGGAAAGCTATGGAAACAGGATAGATAAAATAAAAAATGATTCAGAAACTCGAAGAAAGTAATGTATAAATGATTGTGGTAGAAAAGAGAAAGATGTGAAAAAATAGGAAAACTATATGAGAAGTACCTAACTGTCCTAGGAAAGACAAGGTAAGAATAGCATGTATCCCAGAAGGGGAAGATAGATGATAGATGATATATAGATAAATAGATGACAGATAGATGAAGGAAAAGGGAACAGAGGGTTTATTCAGAAAAATAATTATGAGACAGACAAGATGGCTCAGCTGGAGAGTGTGCCCACTTACAAGATGGCTCAGCTGGAGAGTGTGCCCGCTTACAAGATGGCTCAGCTGGAGAATGTGCCCGCTTTGTCATATGCATGACCTAGTTTCGCATCAGGTCCCACCCACTTCAGCACCTTCCTATTTTCCTCTCTGTCTCTGCCTGGGCTGGTGAACAATATCAACAGGAAAAACACAGAACTAATGGTGAAGTGGCCAGCAGTATAATGAATGACTTATAAGCCTGAGGCCCCAGGTTTAATCCCTGGTACTATTTATGTCATAACTGAACCTCTCTTTCTCTCTCTCTCATCTCTTCACCTCTCTCCCCCTTCACTCCATAAACAAATCAACAAATAAAAAAATTAAGAAAGACAATACAAAAGGCAAAATCAAGGAAATAATAGTGAAGACCCCTTCAAATTTATGGAGATGAATATACAAATCTATGAAACTAAAGAACATATGACTAACTGTAAAAAAAATCAGCAACAAGACACATAGTAGTGAACTATAAAGATTTTAATACAAAGAAAGAATATTGAAAGTGGCCAGGGAAAAATAGCATTCTACATGGATTTCATATTGGAAATTCTCAAAGATGAAAATTATCAGTCAAGATCATCTTTCAGATGAGTGAAAAATACAGACCTTCATAGACTAATTGCCCACATCCAGCAGAGAAGCAATTATAGAAGTCAGACTTTAAAAAACAAAAAGAGGAAGCCAGGCCTTCTGCAACTCATAAAGAATTTTGGTCCATATTCCCAGAGGGATAAAGAATAGGGAACCTTCCAATGGAGGAGAAGGGACATGGAACTCTGGTGATGGAGGCTGTATGGAATTGTGCCCCTTACAATCTTGTTAATCACTAGTAAACCACTAATAAATGTGTTGTAATTAAAAGGGGGTTTGGGGAGCTATAGCACGTAAAAGGATTCACAGTAGGGAGCTGAGAACAGATTTAAACAATATATTTTATTAGGATGAGACAGGTAAAAGGCAAAATAAGCAATTATCATCAGGTGTTATGAGTACACTAGGTCCATAAAGTCTGAATATAATTATAAAAAGTTTAGTCCCATAAGATAAATAATTATCAGCAGAGGTATAGGTTGCTCACAGCTATAGAGGGGTCTTAAAAGTTTACCGGATAGCAGAGAGAGTCACACGTGCTCAGTTCTCAGGAGAAGCAGCCATGGTAGATACCTGGAGCATTTCTACCGAGATCCTTCTGACCAGAAGAAGCAGCAGCAGCCCAAGAGAGTGACCTGCTCCAAGTCAGTGCTTTTTAAAATTTTTTTATTTAAGAAAGGATAAATTAACAAAACCATAGGGTATGAGGGGTACAACTCCACACAATCCCCACCACCCAATCTCCATAGCCCATCCCCTCCCCTGATAGCTTTCCCATTCTCCATCCTTCTGGGATTATGGACCCAGGGTCACTGTGGGATGCAGAAGGTGGAAGGTCTGGCTTCTGTAATTGCTTCCCCGCTGAACATGGGCGTTGACTGGTCGGTCCATACTCCCAGTCTGCCTCTCTCTTTCCCTAGTAGGGTGGGTCTCTGGGGAAGCTGAGCTCCAGGACACATTGGTGGGGTCTTCAGTCCAGGGAAGCCTGGCCGGCATCCTGATGACATCTGGAACCTGATGACTGAAAAGGGAGTTAACATACAAAGCCAAACAAATTGTTGAGCAATCATGGACCCAAAGGTTGGAATAGTGGAGAGGAAGTGTTGGGGGGGGGGTTCTCACTGCAAACTCTAGTGTACTTCTGCTTTCAGGTCTATATTTTGCAGTAGTTTATGGATATGTGTGAACATATGCTCTCTCTCACAGAACCTGGTGTATATCTAGGTTAAGGGACTTTGTTAGAAAGTGAACCACCTGGGATGGAATTAAAGAATGCTATGAAAGGAAAGGTCTCACCCGAGTAATGAAGCTGAAGGCTTGTCGTTCCTCACCTGAAGTCTCTGCACACAGTCTGAGCTGAAGCATGTTGAGGTGGCAATCGTTGCATTGATTAGGTTGCGATTGGCAGATGCAATATTATTTGATATGGATTGGGAGAGGCATACGGGAAAGTGGGCCCTATCCAATGGTTCCAGGACTGGGGGAAGTAGAGGCTCTATAGTGGAGATGTGAGGTTCCTGCTGTCTTAGGGTTCAAAAAGACAATGGATAGTTATTGTTATCATCACATTATTTGGTAATTGGATTAACTTTGAAAAGTTCGTTTGTTAGTGTTTGCTGTACAGTACCCAGTATCTTGTATGTAGCTGTGCCACTGGTTGCTTCTGATCTACTTGGTCTAGGCTTTTGAGAGAGTCCGCATATCAAATACACAGCCTATATATTAAAAAGACTCTGTGTTTTAAAAACTTCAAGACAATTAATTTTCCCCCTCTCATATTAATTAACTAGTGATTTATATGACTACACTTTACTAGGAGTGTACATAAACACCATTCCCACCACCAAAAGACTGCGTCCCACCCCACCCCCCACCTCAGGGTTTTAACTTTGGCGCCCTAAATTCAGTGCTTTTTATACCTTCCTTTCTCTGTGTGTCCCACCTCAGGCTGATGTCATTTGTGTGCTAATAGTCCCAAACTCCTGTTGGGGTCACAACAAAAAGAAACTTAAAAAAAAAATAAAGCTAGCTCCTTTCAACATTTCTTCAAAGGGAAGTCTCATGTTAGTGATTTTTTTCAGTATGACTTCTGTAATTACTTCTCCACTGGACATGGATGTTGACAGGTCAATCCATATTCCCAGCCTGTTTCTGTCTTTCCCTAGTAGGGTAGGGCTCTGCAGAGATGATACTTCAGGACACACTGGTGAGGTTTTCTGCCCAGGGAAGTCAGGATGGAATCATAGTAGCAACTTGGTGCTTGAAAGGTGGTAAGATGAAATGAGCTCTCATCTAATTAACATTGAAAAAGGGAAATGAATGAAAAGAACCAGAACACAAAATCATAATGGTAAATAGAAAGTCTACATATATCAGTAATTACACTTAATGTAAATGAACTGAACTCATTAATCAAAAGACAGTGTAGTCAGATAAATGCAAAGCCCAATTATACACTATTTGCAATGGATTCACTTAAATACAAAGACAAATGTAAAACATTAAAGTAAATTACTTCTGGATGTGGAACCATGATGGAATAATCCTGAGCCTCCAAAGTCTCAGGTTCATGGTGGGTTTGCTTTCTTTACCCCAACTTGGATGGAGCTTGAAAACATTATGTTAAGCGAGATAAGTCAGAAACAAAGGCACCAAGCGCAAGGACCAGTGTAAAGATCCTGGTTCGAGCCCCCGGCTCCCCACCTGCAGGGGGGTCGCTTCACCAGCTGTGAAGCAGGTCTGCAGGTGTTTATCTTTCTCTCACTCTCTCTGTCTTGCCCTCCGCTCTTGATTTCTCTCTGTCCTATCCAACAGCAACAAAAATGGATACAATAACAACAAACAGGGACAACACAATGGGAAAAATGGCCTCCAGGAGCAGTGGATTTGTAGTGCAGGCACCGAACCCCGGAGATAGCCCTGAAGTCAAAAAATAAATAAATGAATAAATAAAATTATGCTCAGTCAAATCACAACATTTTCCATTGAACCTGAGCTTTTTGACACAAGGCAGGCTGGGTTTCCAGCCTGACTTAGCCTATTGAACAGCTCATGGATCACATTAATGGTGGTCTTTCACTAATTCTGTCAGAACTGTTTCACAGGAATTCTGCGTGCTCTTTGAAATGAAGACATGAGGTCCAGGAAGTGGTGCATCTGGTAGAGTGTACCTGTTATTATGCATTAAGACCTGGGTTCAAGCCTCCATCCTCACCTGTAAGGGGGAAGCTTCATGAGTGGTGGAGCAGGGCTGCAGGTGTCTCTCCTTCTCTCTCCCTCTCCATCTCCTCCTTTCCCTTCAATTTCTGTCTCTATTAAAAAATTAAAAGAAAAAAAGAGGAAAAACAAACGGAAATAATCAGGAGTAACGCAGACACTGAGCCTCAGCAGTAACCATGGTGGCAAATAATAGAATAAAATAAAGTAAAAATAGACTTACCAATTATGAAACAGGAAAAGATACTTCTTGCTCTTGCAGAGGAAACTCTCGGTCTGTGCTTAATACTTTGTCGTGGCACCTATGCAAAGAACTTAACTTCAAGCACATGCCATACTGTGAGGCTCCTGTGAGTGGTGTCCTCACACCTGCCCAGACTTTGTCTGTTTCCCAGGATGGCCCCCTGTCAGTAACATGAGATTCTGGTTTATATAATGGGTGGAAACAGCCCTACCTTTGGAAGAGACTTTGGAAGAGACTTCACAGGGTTAATGACAGAAGAATAGATGTCCAGTGATCAATATAGTCCTCTGGCTTTATTGATTACAATCACCTGCTTATTTTGTAGCTTGGAGTTTTTTTTTTTTTATTCCATTCAAAACAAAGACACTCTAGGGGACCATTAAGTAAATAGGCATTTAAGGCTTTTTTCTCATTGCAAAGAAAGCAGTTAATTATTATTAGTGCCTAAGAGTCTCAATTCAGACAGAACACGAAATGAGCACACTGTAGTGACAGGCGTGCTATGAATGGACACCGATTTTCAGTTTCTTGTGCGGAGAGGAATGTAGCTTTCTTCTTAGAGTTGCTGGGGAGGTGTGTCAAAATTTGCATTTAATTCCACAAAACAACAAAAAACTAACAACTCAAGAAGACTTGTAGAGACTTCAACGAAGTGAAGTAGGCCAGTTTCCCCAGTGGTGCGTAGCCTGACAACACCACTATTGTATCCATAAGCAGTTCACACTAGAGCCTGTCTAAAGAAGTAGATTGGGGTTTGGTGGTGGCCTGCCAAGTAGAATATACACATTACCGTGTGCAAGGACCCAGGTTCAAGACCCCGATTCCCACTTACAGGGTAGGAGCTTCATGAGCAATGCTGTAGGAGTTTCTTTTTCTCTCCTTCTCTCTACCCCTTTCTCTCCCTCCATAGTCTTCTATTTTTTTCTATAAAAAAAAGAAAGAAAAAAATGGCTACTGGGAGTGGTGGAATCATAATGTAGGCATGGAGCCCAGTGATGACCCCGGGAGTAAAACCAATCAATAAACATAAGAAAAGAAAAAAGGAGTGTGTTGCCAGCACTAAAACCTTGTAGAGATTTCAGGGCAGTTTTATTTGATTTCAGAGACAGTGTCATGCTCTTCTTAAATTCATTTTTATTAGTCATTCAATACTGATTCACAAAGTTATAAGATAATAGGGATATAACTCCACACCTTTCCCACCACCAGAATTCCGCTTTCTCATCCCCTCCACTGGGAACTGCAGTAATTCTCCCAAGGTCACAGATGTGGGTTGATTTTATATCTATAACTATATATCTATATCTATAACTATATATCTATATCTATAACTATATATCTATATCTATAACTATATATCTATATATAACTATATTTTTGCCCATTTTTCTACAATCCAGTCTTCTCCTTTTTAAGTCACATCTAAGCCTATCGTCACTTCTTGGCATCCTTTACTTCTCTCAGATAAGATAAACAGTGCCTGTTTCTTTTCTGTTGCGTTTTCCAGATTCACTTCCCTTTCAGTGATGGCATACAAACAAGATTTATGGTGACAGACACTTTGGGTCCTGGTGAAATTGTGTTTAAGAGCCCTCTGATCATCTTAGCCCTACCCTTGACCCTTCTGGGAGCATGGATCAAAGTTCTTTTTGGGTGCAGAAGTGTGAGTTCAAGCTTCTGTAATTGCTTTTCAGCTGGATAGAGGTGTTGGAAGGTCCATCTGTAACAGCAGACTGTTGCCATCTCTCTCTAGTTGGGTAGGGATCTGGAGAGATGAGATTCCAGGACATATTGGTGAGGTCAGATGGAATCTGAGGGAATGCAGGATGAAATTATAGTAGCATCTGCAACTTGGTGGCTGAAAGGCATTAAGATATAAAGGAGGACAAAATGTTTATTAAATAGGAACCAAAAAAGTAGAAATAGGACAGATGAAAATAGGGGCCTTAAGGTGAAAAATGGAAAGAAAGTAGTTTATTTTAGGTATGTTTCTAGAATCCCATGACTTTAGTAATTTTTTTGAGCTTGGTAGCTAACATAGAGGTGGTCTAGAAATATTGCCTGGGAAGGAAGCTGGATTAGGGTAGAGAGTAGATCTTAAACTTGAAGAATATATATAAGTACAATTAACTGTTTACCACATCAGTCTGACTTGGGATCTACTCTTAGCCAGGAACCGCTTTAACCTCTGAGTCCTAGTCAGTCTGAGCTCACAGTCCGTGGTCACAACGGGAACAATCTAGGCTGCGGTCACGTTAGGACCAGTCTTCCTTGTGTGGTAGGGTAGGATGACCCAACCTCTCATCAGAGATTACTTTATCGTGGGAGCAAGGTCCTGGAGAGGCCCACAAGGGGGCTTATGATGATGTTCCTGATGGAAGTGACCAGTGATGGTAGAGAGAGAATGAGATATTAAAGGCCTAGGCCTCTAGTATGTCTAGTGGAATCCAAGGGCTTCCTAATTAGGGTGCCTTGGTATTAGCCAAAATGACCATCATCAAGTGAGCCAGTCTTTTTCCCCCTTTCCAGCTTCTTTATTTGGAGACTTAATGGTTTTCAGCTGACAGTAAAGTGCGCTAATAAATATATACAATGTAATAGTACTCAGCTATTAAGAATAATGAGTCTATCCACCTTCTCTGACCCATCTTGGGTGGAGCTAGAATGAATTATGTTCAGTGAGAAAAAGAAAGATGAGTATGGGATGATCTTACTCATAAACACAAGTTGAGAAAGAAGAACAGAAAGGAAATGCAAAGCAGAATTTGACTGAGTTTGGAGTATTGCACCAAAGTAAAAAACTCTGGGGTAAGAGGAAGGTTAGGTTTTCAGCTCCACTATGGGGGGGGGGGAGGGACACAGACCTTTGTTGGCAGGAATGGTGTTACTATATACTCCTATTAATATATAGTCTTATAAATCACTATTTAATCAATAGGAGAGGGTAAACTAGATAGGAATGTCTCAAATTTTTTAATGCATAGACTTCAGTTCTGAGTATATATCCTTAAATATAAGCACTTAAGGTTTCAAATTAGTAAACTGATTGAATTCTAACACTGGGCTTAAATTATTAATGCAGTTCTACTAACAACTTATTTTTGAAATAACCTATAATCTTAGGCCAAGGAGACCAGAAGCAACTGATATTGTGAGCATATAAGATATATTTATTTGTTAATAGCATTAAATGACATAAATCATGGTAAGGTCTTGTATGGTACAGTCAATCCAAACCATAGAATTTTCAAAGTAAACCAAGTTCCCAAATAACTTGGTTATAATAATAATTATCTATTGCCTTCTTAAAATCAAAAAATAGAAAAGCCATAAAAAGGGAACATTGACATAACCATAGGATGAGAGGGTTACAACTCCACACAATTCCCACCACCAGAACTCATATCCCCTTCCTCGTATTCTCTATCCCTCTGGGAGTATGGACCCAGGGTCACTGTGGGATGCAGAAGGTGGAAGGTCTGGCTTCTGTAACTGCTTCCCCGCTGAACATGGGCGTTGACAGGTGGATCCATACTCCCAGCCTGCCTCTCTCTTTCCCTAGTGGGGAAGGGGTCTGGGGGTTGCTACCTTTTCTGATGTATGACATTCTCACAGGAGTAAAGTGGTATCTTATTTGCATTTCTGTGACATTCAAAGACTTTTTTCATGTGTTTCTTGGCCTTTTGGATCTCTTCTGTGGTGAATATTCTGTCCATGTCCTCTCCCCATTTTTGGATGGGGTCATTTGTTTTCTTGTTGTTGAGTTTGGCAAGCTCTTTATATATTTTGGTTATTAGTCTCTTGTCTGATGTATGGCATGTAATGATCTTCTCCCATTCTGTGAGGGATCTCTTTGTATGGATGTTGGTTTCTTTTGCTCTGCAGAAGCTTTTTAATTTGATGTAGTCCCATAGGTTTATACTTGCCTTAGTCTTCTTTCCAGTCTTCTGTTGCCCGGATGTCAGCACGGGGCCTCCCCTCTGTTGCTCTAGTCTCTGAGGGGGCAGTAGCAATGGAGACTCACAGCTGCATTTGGTGAGCCCTAGAGGAGTCGTCTCCTCCCTTCAGCCGTCTTTTTGTTGGCAAAACAGACTGGAGGTGGTGCCTTAACCGGTAAACTGCCAGACTGTTGCCAGCCGCTCAGCCTCTCCCCAGGCTCCTCTCTGTCCACGAGCCACACGTGTTTGCACTCACGGGTGATTTGGTGGGTCCTGAAGTCGTGCTAGCCCTGCCTTGTTGCGGTCCCAGGTGGCCTCCTCACAGGTCGACTTTCTTGGAGCTACAGGACTCAACCCAAAACATCTTTCTTCACCCAGTCCCTGGAGGTGTGTGCGCACACGTTGTTAGTTACTAATTTAGTCTGTGAGTGAGATAAGTGAAGAGGTATTGGCAAAATCACCTATCTTTTCAAACAGCTGATGTTCTTGCAAATCAGAATTGATTGGGATTAGGGTGAACGACAATTGTGCCCTGCTCAGCTCCTGCTGGGGAGTGGCCTGGCTGCGTCCTCAGGTGTATTTGCATTGTGCTCCTGGTCTCAGGCAGACTCAAGAGCTGGCTTCATCTTCTGTTACCTCCTCTCACAGCATTCCCCTTACACCACCTCCCCAGCCACTGAGGGAGAGGGAGAGATTAGCATGCTGACCTCAAGCCGGGGCACCCTAAGTAGTGACTGATGAGCCTTCACCTTCCACGGCTCCTTGGGGCCATTGCCACAGGCCCAAGGGCCTTCAGAGTGAGGCTGAGCACATAGGGGACCCCCATGTTATGGCTTTTGAGCGCTTAGTTTCCCAGGTGCAAGTACTGGAAGGAGTCACTTAGAGATTCAGGCTCTGAGGAGCTGCTCAGAGGGAGCAGTGGCTCACCTTGTAGAGCCGCACATAATACTATGTGTGAGAATCGGGTTCAAGCCCCTGCTTCCCAAATGTAGGGCTGAAGCTTCACAAGTAGTGAAACAGTGCTGATGGTGTCTCTTTTTCTCTTTGTTTCTCCTTCTCTTTCTACGTCGCTTTGTCTCTCACCTTCTGTCATGAAACAAAATGGCCGCCAGGAATACTGAGGACCTGTGGGCACTGAGTCCCAGCATGAACCCTGGTGGCCACCTTGGCCTCACCACACAGCAGTGGTAGTAAGGACTGTCTGAGTCTCTGAAGGGAGGCTGGAGTTATACTTCCCTGGTCCTTAGATGAGTGCAGCCTGCAATGTTCCCAGTTGTGACCACGAGCTGTGAGTCCAGACCAATTGAGACCTAGAGGTCACACAGGCTCTTGTGATGACATATATACACTAGGCCAGGTGGATGGGGTAAATAGTTAATTTTACTCATAGGGTATTTCAAGAAGGGGAGCTACCCTTTGCCCTAGCCCAACTTTCTATCCCTTTTCTCTGCTCCGACACCATTTTCTCAGAGAACATTTTAATCTAACTTCACGTTATCTATCAAACTCGAGCAATTCACCTACTAAAAGGCACACAGTAGGAAACTGGATCAGAAAGCATGACCCAACCATATGTTGTCTGCAGGAATCCCACCCAACTCAACAAGACAAGCACAAACTCAAAGTAAAAGGATGGAAAATATCATACAAGTTGATGGACCACAAAAAGGTCAGGAATAGCTATTTTCATATCTGACATGATAGTCCTTAAAATAAATAAAAAATGATAGGGGTGGACATTAATTAATGCTCAGAGGATCCGTCAATCAAGAAGACTTAATCATTATTAACATCCGTACACCAAGTGAGAGGCCATCTAAATATGTCAGACCTCTACTGAAAGGGCTACAGCAATATATTCACAGCAACACAGTCATGGTAGGGGATTTTAATACCCCTTGGATGTTCGACAAGAAACTATCAAATACTTAGAGGAAAATATTGGCAGAATTCTTTTCCATATAAATTTTAAAGGTATCATCAATGAAATAAATCCAATTACAAAGAAGAATAAAAAATAAACCAATGGGACTATATCAAATTGCAAAGCTTCTGCACAGCAAAGAAACCAATACCCAAACAGAGAGAACTCCTACAGAGTGGGTGTACATGCCACACATCAGACAAGAGGCTAATAACCAAAATATATAAAGAGCTCAGCAACAAGAAAACAAATGACCCCATCCAAAATTGGGGAGAGGATATGAATAGACTATTCATCACAGAAGAGATTCAAAAGGCCAACAAACATGAAAGAGAGAGACCTGAGTAACTGAGAGAGAGAGAGAGAGAGAGAGAGAGAGAGAGAGACACTAGAGCACTATTTTGGTATATGCAGCACCTAGGATTGAACCCAGGGCCTCACACCCCAAAACCCTGTGCTATAATCTCTGTGGCGCCCTGAAACCAGTAGCCTGTTGGCAACAGAAAGGGAGAGTGAACAGACAGGAATCCTGACCAATTATTCCTTTAACTAGTGATCATGAATTGCTGTGTGTGTGAAAGCTCAGCTTTGGATTAGCGTCTCTAAACAAGATATGACACCCACCCAATTAATTAGGGACGGTCATGTTTACCTTGACCCAGGTGTCAGCTCCCAAGTATATCCTGAGTAAAGGGTTCATCTATTCATGGTTGTCAGCCTCACTGCCTCTTGGAACTGGGCCCTGCACCTGAATCTCACCCTTGTGTGGGTTGCTTTCTTGCACTTAGTACCAAATACTGAGCTCTGATATATATACACAATGTATATATCTGTCATGACCGCTCTCTGTCAGACTCCTCCCAGCTGATGAAGGCAGGAGCCCAGAAGCTCTTTGCTCAGGATTATTGTCTCACCCTAGCTGGACACTGCTGGCCTGGCTGAGTATCCCATGGTTTAAGACGCCCCAGGGAAGTAGAGAAAACCTCAGATTTATTTATTTCCCCTTCCTCCAATTTGAGGCTCAAGCTTCCAGACATTTTTGTGCTGGGCTTTGATTCTGCCCAGCTTGAATGGAAGACATTCCATGCTCCCCCTCCAGAATCCATTTCTTTATTTGCCTGGGATCTATGATGCTGTCAGGATGGAGAGAAGAGAGGAGAAAAATCAATGCTGTGCTATAAACCTCAGGCTGCTGCTGGCCCATGTGGTCAGCATGGTGTGAGCAAAGGAAATGGCAGGGGAAAAGCTGACCGCTCTGCAGGAGCGTGGCCGGCAGCAGACTCAGCTCAGGGCTGGTAGCAGCGGACGATGACACATGGAGAGCTGCGGCAAGCTGCTGGGGTGGGGTGGGGCACAGTTTATTGAACTGCTGCTTAGAGTTCTGCAGCTTCTCCATAAAAAGCAGAACGTTGGGGCCATATTTCTTTTTTTTTTTTCTTTTTTGGGTACATAGAGAGAAACTGAGAGGGGTGGGGAGACAGGGAGAGAGGCAGAGAGACACCTGCAGCACTGCTTCACCACTCGTGAAGTCCCCCCCCCCCCCCCCCCCCCCGCTGCAGGTAGGGACTGGGGGCTTGAACTTGGGTCCTTGCACATGGTAACATGTGTGCTTTACTGGGTGCAACACTGCCTGGCCACCGGGACTGTATTTCTTAGCACACAGCCTTCCTGCTGCTGGCAGGTAAAGGAATCTTGGTGATCAAATAGTCTTGTCTTAGTGTGAGAACAATGCGGAGAGTATGGTTTGTTTACGAGTAGCACGAGACCTCTTCTCTGCATAGATATTGATTGACCAATTCACCGATCAGTGGATGCAGCACACGTGGAAACTGTTGGTGCCCACATATTTCTATAAAATTCCAGTGAGAAGATCTGTTTCCCCATCTAAAACAAGATGAATGAGAAGCGGTGTGCGTGCATTTTTGTGCTGAAGTCTGCGAGGTTCTGTCTCAGTGTAAAACACATTAATTAATTAATTGTTTGTGGAGCTAGTATGCACAGTCCCAAACACTGCCAGGTTACTTTTTCATTCAGATAGAAACACAGATACACACACACAAACACACAGAGACACAGAGACAGAGAGACAGAAATAAAGAGGAAGAGAGAGAGAGAGAGACAGAGAGAGAGGAAGAGAGAGAGAGAGAGGGACTTCACAGCACTGGAGTTTTCCCCCAGTGTGATGGCACTCCCATGTATGCCAGCGTTCAAACCTGGCTTTGAGTGGCAGGGCAGGTATCTTCCCTGGCACCTGTCTCTCATCCCTTCTAGGCAGAATGCACCTAGCCGGCAGTAGGTATTCTGCAAAAACATAGTGACACAGCTTGAACTTTTGAAAGTTGGGGGGCGGGAGTCAGGTGGTAGCGCAGCAGGTTAAGCGCATGTGGCACAAAGCACAAGGACCGGCTCCCGGTTCGAGCCCCCGGCTCCCCATCTTCAGGAGAGTCGCATCACAGGTGGTTAAGCAGGTCTGCAGGTGTCTATCTTTCTCTCCCCGTCTCTGTCTTCCCCTCCTCTCTCCATTTCTCTCTGTCCTATCCAACAAGGATGGCATTAATAACTACAATAATAAAAAAAGCAAGGGCAAAAAAAGGGAAAATAAATATTAAAAAATTAAAAAAAGAAAGTCGGGGGGCAAAAGGATGCCTGCATTCCCAGGAACCTCTGAGCTTCCCATTCTGGGGCTTCTCCTCCTCCTACTTGCCTCCCCTCCCCTCCTTGATATCCTTGGGGCCTCATGGTTTTGAGATGACTTTTAAAAATAGAAATACAGAGACAGAGTCAGAGAAGTCAAGGGAGATGTGGGAAAAACCATAGCACTATAGCTTCCCCCAGTGCAGTGGGAGCAGGGCTCGGAAATCTGGTGCGAGGCAAATCAGGCTCACCCGCTCTTCTCCCACACCAGACACCAGGGTGAGCCGCCTCACTACTCTCAGCCTCCTTCTGTCTCAGAGCCGCTCAGCATCTCTGGAGGCCTGCACATAGGAGGTTTCTTGGTGCTCAGATTCTTCTGCCATCTCTCTCCCTTAAAAAAATTTCATTCAGGAGTCGGGCTGTAGCGCAAAGCACAAGGACCGGCATAAGGATCCCGGTTCGAACCCCGGCTCCCTACCCGCAGGGGAGTCAGCAGGTCTGCAGGTGTCTATCTTTCTCTCCCCCACTCTGTCTTCCCCTCCTCTCTCCATTTCTCTCTGTTCTATCCAACAACAACAACAACAACAACAACAATAATAACTATGACAATAAAACAACAAGGGCAACAAAAGGGAATAAATAAAATAAATAAAATAAAAAAAATTTCAAAAAAATAAACAAGAAAAAAATTCATTCATTCATTCATTCATTCATTCATTCGATGGGGAGCATCATTCATTCATTCATTCAATGGGGAGCATCTTTCATTCATTCAATGTCACTTTGAAGTGTGGACTTCACAAAATGTACACACTCCTTGCCTTACATTTTTAAAAAATAATTTATTAATTAATGAAAAAGAAGGGCGAGTTGAAGAACAAGAACATCGCTCTGGCACATACGATGCCAGGGACTGAACTTGGGGCCTTATGCAGGTGAGTCCAACACCTCATCTACGGTGTCCCGACAGGAACACAGCTTGTTTTAGCCAAAAGTCCTCTCCAAAAGTCCTGGAGATATTTAGCCAGCATGTGTCCCCTTCCTCCTCACTTCCTAATCGTCCTACCAGCTCCCCTGCTCCATGTCCAGTTAGGTAGAGAGCCCAGTGCTCTCTGCAGCTAGGCAAATCTGCTCTGCAGTGCACCTTGCTTGGGGGACGGCTACTGGTCAGCCCTGAAGGTTGGTGGCTGGCTGCCACTAGCTTTCCTGTCCAGAGCTCTGAGTTTCCCGGGTGCCTCTCGGGAGCCAGGCAATCAGACAGCCGCACCCAGTTGCACCCAACACCCTGCAGGATGTGGAGACGTGGTTATCTAGACAGTGCTCTGTGCAGGCTTGGGGACCAGGAGTCACGAAACAGAATTTTAAGGGGGGTCCAGGGTGGCGTGGCCCTAGGCTGCTGCAGCCTCATGTCCAGGGCCCTTGTCACAGTGTATCTCTTTTCATCAACATTGTTTGACAGGAGATTGTCTGTAGATGCAGAACACACTTCCCAAATGTGTGTGTGTGTGGTGTGTGTGTGTGTGTCTGTGTGTGAGTGTGTATGTGTGTGTGTGTGTGTGTGAGTGAGTGTGTGTGTCTGTGTGTGAGTGTGTGGTGTGAGTGTGTGTGTGTCTGTGTGTGAGTGTGTGTGTGTGTCTGTGTGTGTGAGTATGTGTGTGAGTGTGTGTGTGTCTGTGTGTGAGTGTGTGTCTGTGTGTGAGTGTGTGTGTGTCTGTGTGTGAGTGTGTGTGTATCTCTGTGTGTGTCTTTGTGTGTGTGTGGTGTGAGTGTGTGTGTGCCTGTATGTGGGTGTGTGTGTGAGTGTGTGTGTGTGTGACTAATTTATTCATCTTTTGTTGATGTTCCTGGAACTTCAGTGCTCCAGGCCCATTTGGCACCCTCAGAGAGAGGGGAAGAGACAGAGATTCAGAAATAGATAGATGATAGATAGATAGATGATAGATATACAAATTGACAGACTACAGCAACAAAGCTTCCTTCAATGCAGTGGGGTACCAGGCTTGAACCTGGATTCCACACAGGGCACAGCAGTGCTCTTAGTGTCCGCAGGGCACAGCGGTGCCCTCAGTGTCCGCAGGGCACAGCGGTGCCCTCAGTGTCCGCAGGGCACAGCAGTGCTCTCAGTGTCCACAGGGCACAGCGGTGCCCTCAGTGTCCGCAGGGCCCAGCGGTGCTCTCAGTGTCCGCAGGGCACAGCGGCGCTCTCAGTGTCCACAGGGCACAGCAGTGCTCTCAGTGTCCGCAGGGCACAGCAGCGCTCTCAGTGTCCACAGGGCCCAGCGGCGCTCTCAGTGTCCGCAGGGCACAGCGGCGCTCTCAGTGTCCACAGGGCACAGCGGCGCTCTCAGTGTCCACAGGGCCCAGTGGTGCTCTCAGTGTCCGCAGGGCACAGCAGCGCTCTCAGTGTCCACAGGGCCCAGCGGCGCTCTCAGTGTCCGCAGGGCACAGCGGCGCTCTCAGTGTCCACAGGGCCCAGTGGTGCTCTCAGTGTCCACAGGGCCCAGTGGTGCTCTCAGTGTCCGCAGGGCACAGCAGCGCTCTCAGTGTCCACAGGGCACAGCAGTGCTCTCAGTGTCCGCAGGGCACAGCGGCGCTCTCAGTGTCCGCAGGGCACAGCGGCGCTCTCAGTGTCCACAGGGCACAGCGGCGCTCTCAGTGTCCACAGGGCACAGCGGCGCTCTCAGTGTCCACAGGGCACAGCGGCGCTCTCAGTGTCCACAGGGCACAGCGGCGCTCTCAGTGTCCACAGGGCACAGCGGCGCCCTCAGTGTCCACAGGGCCCAGCGGCGCCCTCAGTGTCCACAGGGCACAGCGGCGCTCTCAGTGTCCGCAGGGCACAGCGGCGCTCTCAGTGTCCGCAGGGCCCAGTGGTGCTCTCAGTGTCCGCAGGGCCCAGTGGTGCTCTCAGTGTCCGCAGGGCACAGCAGCACTCTCAGTGTCCACAGGGCACAGCGGTGCCCTCAGTGTCCACAGGGCACAGCAGCGCTCTCAGTGTCCGCAGGGCCCAGTGGTGCTCTCAGTGTCCGCAGGGCACAGCAGCACTCTCAGTGTCCACAGGGCACAGCGGTGCCCTCAGTGTCCACAGGGCACAGTGGCGCTCTCAGTGTCCGCAGGGCACAGCGGTGCCCTCAGTGTCCACAGGGCCCAGCGGTGCTCTCAGTGTCCACTGGGCAAAGCAGTGTTCTCAAAAATGGGTTTTGAATCGGAACAGGGGCTTGCTCCATCCACTCCATGCGTCGATCTGGTACTGCAGTACTTCCAGGAACGGGGCACCAAATTGGAAAAAAAACAAAACCTAACCCATGCCAGGCTGGCTTCATGGGCGGGAGACAGACGACCAGGGACTCATGGCTGAGCTGTACGCAGTATCTCTTTATTCATGCAGAACGCAGCACAACCTAAGCCAAGCTAAGCTAAAAACTAAAACTACAATCACAATCCTGTCCTTATATATATACTGGCCAAGTAGGGTGTAAACAGAATGTGATGTAGAGAGGGTGGAGTGAAAAGAGACTGGTGCAAATCAGGGTGTACTACGAGAGGGGGCAGAGCAAAAACATATCATGAACCAGTGGGGATTAAACCAGTGCCCTGGAGGGAGGGTGGTGCTTAGTTAACAGTGGTTTTGTAAATAGAATACAGTGTAAGCAGGGGGGATTAAACCAATGAAACAGAAGGGGGTTTTAGAAGCAGAATTAGAAGCAGACCAACAAACCCACATGTGGGGGGGGGTGGCAAAGTTTGCTGACATGGTTGACTTCTACCATCTCTGGATAAACAAAATTGTTCAAGTTTTCTCAACTAACTTATTAGTAGTTTATTTTTCATCAGAGTTGGGGCTCAGCACATGCATGACAACTCTACCATTCCCATTAGATATTTTCCCTTTTTTTTTTCTTTTTCCTTTTTTCTTTTTTATAGAGGGAGGAAGCAGAGAAAGATAGACAATGAGAGAGGAAAAAGAGAGAGAGAGAGAGATGCTGCATCACAGCTCCACTGCCTGTCTGGGGTTTGCATCTAGGTCCTGGCGCACAGTGACCTGCATTCTCAGCGGGACGTACAACCCTGCCCCCAGCACGTCAGTTTCAGTGACAAGGCTGGGTGGTCACGTGATCAGCCCAGTTGATTATTGCCTGATCAATTGAAAGGATAAAAGCAATGGATTGGCTGCAAGGGGAGGGGATTTCACTATTGTGTTCAGATACTTCGTATGTGCTTGTTCTTGTGGGTTTATTTGTATGTGAACAAGTGTTTTCTCCAGTGCTGAAGCTTTGTTCTCAGCTCAGGATAATGGAAGTTAGATGGTCATTGAAGGCAGTTATAGTCTGTGGCTCCCCCATTTCAGCTGTGTAGTGTTCAGGTAACATAAATTTTAGGGGCAGAATACTGTGATCACTGCTACTACATACCAGTGATTAGATTAAACAGCCAATGAAGTATTAACCACCACATGTTGCTAGATGGAATACCAAGGAAGAGGGATATCCTTGGATGCATGTTATATATAGAAAATGGCTTATAGGAGTTATGTGGAAAACTGAGAAATGTTGTGCATGTACAAACTACTGTATTTACTGTGGAATGTAAAACTTTATTCCCCCCAGTAAAGAAATTAAAAAAAGAAAATATTATAGATCATATATTTCACAAACTTGCTTTTTCATAGTGTGTCTTTAAAAAAATGTTTTATTTTAAAGACCAGAGCTCTGATTTACAGTGGTACTGGGGATTGAACACGAGACCTTAGAGCCTCAGGCATGGAAGTCTTCTGCACGAGCATTCTGCTATCTCCCTGATCCGATGGAGTGTTTTGATTTAAGGCAAGGGCAAAAAAACCATAGCACAATTTATATTTCTCATAGAGAGAACCTTTTTTTTTTTTTTTTTCACAAGCTATTTTCCAACTCGTGAAGTATTTCAATAAAGAAGGCTGGAAGAACATTTCAGATTGAGATTCTCTCCTTCCTTTTAATGTATTTTTCATCATTGCTCCATCACAAAAATGAAAAAAATCCTTGGGGGAAAAAAGAGAAAAGTCAAGAAAAATTAAGCATTCCTAATATGTTCTGTGTTTGGGTATCAGGGCTCACTGAACACAGTGTATTCTGGTGTGAGAGACAGATCCAGTCACAGTTGTGTGTTTAAATATAAACATATAAAAGTAGAGGTTAGTATAGATTCATTTCACTTTACTTCTTTTGCTTCCTGCTATTGCTAAGGCTCGATGCCTATATGGCTCCACTGCTCTATATTTATACTTTTACCTCTCCATGCTATAGCATTGCCTTCACTCTCTAAGCCACCCCTACACTTACGACTACGTCCCCTTTCCTCTTCTAGCTCACGTCAGCAGAACAGTGCCCGCTGTTTTCCAGATTTGCCTCCTTTCAAGCAAGATTCCTGGTTATAGATGCTTTGGGTCCTGGTAGAATTGGGGTTCAGAGCCCTCTGATTCACTTCCCTACAATTTACCCCTCTGGGAGTATAGACCAAATTTCTTTTTGCATATAGATGGGAGTTCAGGCTTCTGAAATTGCCTCTCCACTGAACATGGACACTGGCATGTCTATCCATATCCCCAGCTGAGAAACAGGTACATTTCCAAGATGCATTTATTTGGGAACAAACTGTCTACATCTAAAGCCAATTTTATGACTAGCAGATAAAAGCACCAGATTAAAAAGGCTTATATGAAGGGAAATGAGAAAAAGAATTCACCCTACCCTACTTTAGAGAGACCCATCTTTTGCCTTCAGAACAAGATTCATGAATGAAAAAGATGGGCATAGTTGTGCCCTAGAATTTTCTAAAAGGCTCTTAATGTGCCTGACGAAGAGCAAATGGATCTTGTCCCTTTCATCTGCTTTGACTCCCCTTGTTTGTGTGTGTGTGTGTGTGTAGTAAAAGCAAGAGGGCAAGGTGTTCTGGGGATGCCAGCTTTTAATGCAAATATACTCGAGGCTGGAGTGACATCTAAAAAGCTAACTTGGATAATAAAACCTTTCAGGGGTGGCTTCTAGGGGAGGCACACAATAGAGCAGGGGACACATTATTTGTTTTCTTAAAAAAAAACACTTTTCAGTATCTGCGATTCATGTCACTGTTAGTTCTGAAGTGGTGAAAGCTGTGGGGAACTTGAGGAGATAGGCAGTTATCTTCCAACAGCTAGGGTGGCCTGATCCCCATTTCCTCTTTGATGGGCATGTGGACAGAACCCTGGGAGGAGATGAACTTAGCTTTCAGGCTTACTTCTGGTTCTTGGTGGTTGAATTGGGACTGAACTTTTTCTTAAACAAACAAACAAATAAGGAAAACCAGTATGGAGGTGAGAGTATCTTACCTGTCATAGGGAGATGAGAATTCGTACCCATGTGTCAACAACTGTACTGTAAATCAAAACCCCATGCCAAGAAAATTATCATAATAAGAAAAGCAAGGGTCCCCTTTAGCTAAACTGCTATGACATGATTAATGGGAAGGGGTCACTTAAAAAAATTATTCCCTTTTGTTGCCCTTGTTTTATTTATTTATTTATTTATTTATTGTTGTAGTTATTATTTTCAACGTTGTTGGGTAGGACAAAGAGAAATGGAGAGAGGAGGGGAAGATAGAGAGGAGGAGAGAAATACAGACACCTGCAGACCTGCTTCACCGCCTGTGAAGCGACTCCCCTGCAGATGGAGACCTGGGTACTCGAACCAGGATCCTTACACCGGTCCTTGCGCTTTGCATCACGTGTGCTTAACCTGTCGTGCTACTGCCCAACATCCGTGAGGTGGTATCTCAATGTCTTTATTTGCATTTCTCTGACATTGAGTGACCTGGAGTAATTTTTCATATGTTTGTTAACCTTTTGGATCTCTTCTGTAGTGAATGTTCTGTTCATATCCTCTGCCCATTTTTGGATAGGATCATTTGCTTTTTTGTTGCTAAGTTTGCTGAGCTCTTTGTATATTTTGGTTATTAGTCTCTTGTCTGATGTATGGCATGTGAAGAACTTCTCCCATTTTGTGAGGGGTCTCTTTGGGTCATGGTTTCTTTGGCTGTGCAGAAACTTTTCAATTTGATCTAGTCCCACTGATTTGTTTTGGTTTTAGTCTTCCTTGCAATTGGGTTTGTATCATCAAAGATGTCCTTGAGGTTTAGGTGGGAAAGTGTTCCACCAATGTTTTCCTCTAAGTGTTTGATAGTTTTGGTCTAACATCCAGGTCCTTGATCCATTTGGAGTTTATTTATTTTTTTTCTGGTGAGATAAAGTGGTTCAGTTTCATTCTTCTGCATGTTTAAACCTAGTTTTCCCAACACCATTTACTGAAGAGAGCCTCCTTTCTCCATTTAATACGCTGGGCCACCTTATCAACAATTAGATGTCTATAGGTGTAGGGGTTTAATTCTGGGCTTTCGCTTCTGTTACACTGGTCTGTGTGCCTATCTTTATTCCAGTACCAGGCTGTTTTGATGATGATGGCCTTATAATATAGTTTTAGATCTGGGAGTGTGATGCCTCCATTTCTGTTCCTTTTCCTCAAGATTTTTTTTTTTTTTTTTTTTTTTTTTTTGGCAATTTTAGGTGTTTTCTGGTTCCAGATAAATGATTGCAATTTTTGTTCTATTCTCTTATAGAAACTTGGTGGGACTTTGATGGGTATCACATTCAATTTGTATATGGCTCTGGGGAGAATATTCATTTTGATGATATTAATTCTCCTAATCCATGTGCATGGGATATCTTTCCATTTCTTGGTATCATTTTTCTATTTCTTTGAATAGTGACTTGTAGTTTTCAGTATACAAGTCTTTCACTTCTTTGGTCAGGTTTATTCCAAGGTATTTTATTAATTCTGGTCAGGTTTATTCCAAGGTATTTTATTAATATTGCTACAATAGTGAATGGGAATGATTTCTAGATATCCTCTTCTTCAGACTTAGTGTTTGCATAAAGAAATGCCACTGATCTTTGTACATTGATTTTGTAGCCTGACAACTTGCTATATTGCCTAATGATTTCCAGTAGCTTTCTGATAGATTCTTTAGTTTTTTTCTAGGTATACTATCATAACCTCTGTGAAGAGTGAGAGTTTAACTTACTTCCTTCCAATCTGTATTCCTTTGATTCCTTTCTCTTGTCCGACTGCTATGGCAAGAACTTCCAATACTGTGTTGAAGAGTAATGGTAATAATGGACAGCCCTGTCTAGTCTTCGATCTGAGGGGGAATGCTTTCAGCTTCTGTCCCTTGAGTATGATATTGGCTGTAGGTCTGCTATACATGGACTCCACTATCTTGAGGGATTTCCCATCTATTCCCATTTTTGTAGTATTTTGAGCATGAATGGGTGTTGGATTTTGTCAAAGGCTTTCTCTGCATCTATTGAGACAGTCATGTGGTTTTTGATTTTGCTTTTATTGATGTGGTGAATGACACTGATTGACTTAATGTATATTGAACCAGCCTTGCATTCTTGTAATAAATCCCACTTGGTCGTGATGGTCAATCTTTTTGATATACTACGGTATCAGGTTGGCCAGGATCTTGTTCAATATTTTGTCATCTATGTTAATCAGAGGTATTGATCTGTAGTTTTCCTTTTTTTTGTTATGTCCTTATCTGCTTTTGGTATCAGGGTGGTGTTGGCTTCATAGAAGGTGGAAGGGAGTTTTCCTGTTTCTTTGACCTTGTGGAAGAGCTTTAGAAGTATAGGTATTAACTGTTTCCTGAAGGCTTTATAAAATTTGTTTGTAAAGCCATCTGATCTTTGCCTTTTGTTGTTGGGAAGATTCTTAATAACTGTTTCAATTTCTCTTTCGGTGATTGGTGAATTTAGGTTCTGTAGTTCTTCCTGGTTCAGTTTTGGAAGGGTATATGTTTCTAGGAATTCCATTTCTTTCAGATTTTCTAGCTTGGTGGCATATAGTTGTTCATAGAAGTTTTGCATGCGTTTTTGTTTTTCAGAGGTGTCTAATTTTAGTGACTTCATTCTTTCTGGTTACTTTAGAGTTCCTTTGTTCCTCTCCTTTTAAGTATTTAAGGCATGCAGTAAGGTTGCTTATTTGAGCTTTTTCTTGTCCTCTAATGTGTGCTTGTGTGGCTATGAGATTCCATCTCAGTACTGCTTTAGCTTTGTCCCCAAAATTTTGGTAGCTCGTGCCTTCTTTTTTACTTGATTATGGGAACATTGGAATTTCTTCCTTGAGTGCCTTTTTGATCTAGCGGTTATTAAGCAATATGTTGTTGAGTTTCCAAATTTTGTGACTTTTAGTAATTTTCTGTTTGTTGTTGAATGTTACCTTTAATCCACTGTGGTGTGAGAAGATACTTGGGATGATTTCAATGCTCTTGAATCTGTTGATGCTGTCTTTGTGGCCTAATATGTGGTCTATCCTTGAAGATGTGCTGTGTGGATTTGAAAAGAATGTGTATTCCTGCTTTTTGGGGTGAAGAATTCTGAAAATGTCCCAGAGATCTAGCCTTTCCATCTCTTTGATTAATTCTCTTGATTATTTGTTGCTTTTCTGCTTCATTGATCTGTCTAAGTGTGAGAGTGGGGTGTTGAAGTCTCCTATTATTACTGTTTTACCACTGATGTATTTTTGTAGTTTTTTCAGTAGGTGTTTGAAGTATTTAGATGGGCCCTCATTGGGTGCTCAGATGTTAATAATTGTTAAATCTTCATGGTTGATTGATCCTCTGATGATTAATGATTTTGCCTATCTTTTATTACTTTATTTAATTTGAAGTCTATTGTGTCATAAATGAGAATGGCTGTTCCTGCCTTTCTTGTGGTCTATTAGCCTGTATGATATTTTTTCCATCCTTTCACTTTAAGTTTGTGTTTGTCGGATGGGATTCTTGCAAGCAGCATATGGTTGTGTTGTGTTTTCTGATCCATCCTCATACTGTGTGCATTTTAATGAGTGAATTTAAGCCACTGATATTTATTGATTATGTGGATTTAATGTATTTTAGTTCCATTATTCGATACTTTTTTATTTGCTTTGTTATATGGTAAGTATGATGGTATGTTATTGTTATAAGAGGTCTTTTAGACCATTTTCAGGGTGCATTTGGTGATAGTTGCCCGCTTTAACTGTTGCTTGTCTGAGAAGGTTTTTATTCCTCCATATAGTCTGAATTAAAGTCTGGTAGAATATACTATCCTTGGTTGAAATCCGTATTCACTGAGAGCTTGATAGATATCTTGCCATTGTCTTCTGGCTTTTAGAGTTTGAGTGGAGAAATCTGCTCATAGACTTACGGATTTTCTCCTGTATGTGACCTTTTCTTTTTCTCTTGCTATCTTTAAGATTTTTTTTTAAGTTTCTTTTTTTTTAATTTTCTCTTTTTTATTATCTTTATTTATTGGATAGAAACAGTCAGAAATTGAGAAGTTGAGCTCCCCAATGTGTCCTGGAACTCCATTCCCCAGAGCCCCATCCCACTAGGGAAAGGGACAGGCTGGGAGTATGGATCGAACTGTCTACACCCATGTTCAGCGGGGCAAGCAGTTACAGAAGCCAGACCTCCCACCTTCTGCATCCCACAGTGACCTTGGGTCCATACTCCCAGAGGGACAAAGAATAGGAAAGCTGTCAGGGGAGGGGATGGGATACAGAGTTCTGGTGTTGGGAATTGTGTGGAGTTGTACCCCTCTTATCCTTTGTTTTTTTGCCAGTGTTTCCTTTTTATAAATAAAAATAGAAATAAAAAAGAGATAGTTCTGGCCTTCTTGAGGAGAGAAATAGATACCCCCCACCAGCAAAAAAAAAAAAAAAGACACACCTCCTGCTGATTCCCTGCTGAGCTAGAAATCTTGAGAAAGGTTGAATCTGCAGGAGGTCCCTTTTGTCTGTAACTTGTTCCCTTACCCATCTGGAGTGAGGGGGTGAGGGTGGGGCACAAAGAAGGATTGGAACTCATAGTGCTCCATTGCCCAGGGTGTGCTTGGCCTCTCTGTAGCCCACTCAAGGTTACATGTGATCCATTGCTCTCCTCCCTGGCCTTGCCCTGAGTTCTGCTCTGTGCTCTCTCAATCACCAGTTTATAAATCCTGTCCTTATTCTATAATCCCAGTGTCCAAGCTACTGCTTTGCAGAAAGAAAGTCAGGAGCTGTAGTCATGCTGCCATCTTGGCTCTGCCCCTTCCAACATTTTTAAATGATTTTATTGGGGATGTTAATGGCTTATAGTATATTTGTTGACAAATGGGTATATTTTATCATCCCTGTGTTAGGAGTTGGCAAAACATCCTCATCCTCAACCTGTGCCCTCACCCACCATTATGCACCTGGACCCGAGAGACTTCTCCATTCCCTTCTTTCCTCTCCTCCCCCATATTCCTTTACTTTAGTGCAAGACACCATTCTCACTCCAAGTTTCACTTTATATTTCCCTTTTCTGTCCTTGTTTCTTAATTTCCATCTGTAAGTGAGAATATCTGGTGTTCATCCTTCTCTTCATGGCTCATCTCACTTAACGTGGTTCATTCAAGTTGCATCCAAGATGAGAGAAAAGAAGGGATTTCACTACTTTTAACAGTTGACACAATTCCACTGTGCACTTATACCACAACTTCCTTAATCACTTATTTGTCATGGGGCTTCTTAGTTGCTTTCAAGTATGGGTTATTCCAAATTGTGCTGCTAATTAGTAAAAATGTAGACAGATAGTTGTAGAGATGATAGTTAAACCATGTCTGCTACCTTAGACTGTGGTGGTTTCCAGTGTAGGAGCTGGGGACTCAGAACTGTGGTGGTGGAATGGTGTGGAATTATACCCCGTCAACATGTAATTTTGTAAATTAATATTAAATCACTGATAAAATAAAAAATTAATTTCTTCACTAAAACTAACAGTAATGTGGGATTATATGTATACATTTGTGTAAATTTTATGTATGCATATGTGAAGATTTAAAATGTATATAATAATAAAGAATAAAAAGAAAAATATGTTAGAAAAGCAAAAATAAAGAAGAAAAAATAAATCCTGCCTGTATGAGCTTAGGTATGTGGGGAATAGGGTCACTGTCTGGGAATCCAGGGCATCATCCCCATGAGAGTCTGAGAGGGTCAACCCTGAGCCCTCCTCACAGGAAGGGCGGTAGACAGGTCCCCAGTTGACACCATGCTCCTCACAGGAAGGGTGGTAGGCAGGTCCCACTTGATGCCATGCTCCTCACAGGATGGGCAGTAGGCAGGTCCCAGTCGACGCCATGCTCCTCACAGGATGGGCAGTAGGCAGGTCCCAGTCGACGCCATGCTCCTCACAGGATGGGCAGTAGGCAGGTCCCAGTCGACGCCATGCTCCTCACAGGATGGGCAGTAGGCAGGTCCCAGTCGACGCCATGCTCCTCACAGGAAGGGCGGTAGGCAGGTCCCAGTTGACGCCATGCTCCTTACAGGAAGGGCAGTAGGCAGGTCCCAGTCGACGCCATGCTCCTCACAGGAAGGGCGGTAGGCAGGTCCCAGTTGACGCCATGACCTTAAGATGGGTGGAGCTTTCCAGACCCGGAGCCTTCTTGCACATGCTTCCTCATCTGTGTTGACCTAGGCCATAAATCACTGTATATGGCCAACTGAAACCCACAAATATCCTGGTCTGGCTTAACTGTTTCCTCCCCCTCCCCTGAGGTGCTCGTGATTCACCTT
>NC_080179.1:77782672-77795172 GCF_950295315.1 Erinaceus europaeus | reverse complement strand
TGAACAAGTGAGGGAGGGAGTGTGTGCCTGCAGGCCTCAGTTGTGCGTTCTGGCTGCTGTCGGTGAATGAACAAGTGAGCGAGGGAGGTGGTGGATGAACAAGTGAGGGAGGCGGTGAATGAACAAGTGAGCAAGGGAGGAGGTGAATGAACAAGTGAGGGAGGGAGTGTGTGCCTGCAGGCCTCAGCTCTGTGCGTTCTGGCTGTTGTCAGTGAATGAACAAGTGAGCGAGGGAGGCGGTGAATGAACAAGTGAGTGAGGGAGGAGGTGAATGAACAAGTGAGGGAGGGAGTGTGTGCCTGCAGGCCTCAGCTCTGTGCGTTCTGGCTGCCGTGACCGCTGGGGCTTAGTGAGGCCAGTAAGCCCACCTCTAGGGGCCTGAGGTGCCAGCAGGGATATGCTGGGGGACCTTGGGGACAGGCATGAAACCATGGGAACTTACACCAGAGGAACTCCTAGCAAGCCTTCTCTCTTATGGAGGAAATAAAGGCACACAGCCAGGGGACAAGCCAAGTCCAATAAAGTCACGTTTTTCTCATACTGCCACACTGGGTGAGCAAAGCTGCCAGTGGGAATGGGGTGCCAGGGAGGATGAGATCCACTGGATTCTGGTTGCTGCTTACTGGTGTTCTGTTGGGAGTGAAGTGTGCTAATGTCTCCTTTTCTTCTTATTTTATTTAAAATTTTTAAAAAATATTTATTTATTCCCTTTTGTTACCTTTGTTGCTTTATTGTAGTTATTATTAATGTCATTGTTGTCGGATAGGACAGAGAGAAATGGAGAGAGGAGGGGAAGACAGAGAGAGGGAGAGAAAGACAGACACCTGCAGACCTGCTTCACCACCTGTGAAGCGACTCCCCTGCAGGGGGGGAGCCAGGGCTCGAACCGGGATCCTTATGCCGGTCCCTGCGCTTTGGGCCACATGCACTTAACCCGCTGCGCTACTGCCCGACTCCCTTCTTCTTTATTTTTAAAATTATTTATTTATTTGCTAGGACAGAGAGAAATTGGCAGGGAAGTGGGAGAAAGAGAGCGACAGAGAGAGACACCTGCAGCACTGCTTCACCACTTATAAAGCTTCCCTCCTGCAGGGGGGGATTGGGGGTTTGAACTTGGGTCATTTTATGTGGTAATGTGTGTACTCTACTTGGTGAGCCACCACTCAGTCAAGGGTATGTTTTATGTAACCTGTCGATTCTTACAGGGTATTTCTCCCCTCCTACCCATAAAAATAGACATTTACACTAGGGAAAGATAGAGACGGGCTGGAGGTACGGATCAACCTGCAGGCCCCTATGTCCAGCAGAGAAGCAATTACAGAAGCCAGACCTTCCACCTTCTACACCCCATAAAGAATTTTGGTAAATATTCCCAGGGGGTTAAATGTTTAGGGAAGATGATCAGAGGGCTCTGAACTCCAGTTCCATCAGGGTCTAGAGAGAGAAGAGCAAAATGAAAGGGTGACGGTGGAGGGGTAGGGGAGAGAAGGACACTCAGTAGCAGTAGATATGACTAGGAAAGGAAGAGAAAGTAGGACCACAGGAAAAATGGGCATATATAAAAAATACAGATAGATATAAAAATAATAGTCACCCCATATCTGTGAACTTTGGAGGAACCACTGCAGTTTCCAGTGGAGGGACTGGGGACACAGAGCTCTGGAGGCGGGAAAGGTGTGGACTTATACCCCTGTTACCTCCTAATCTTGTAAATCAGTATGAGATCACTGATAAAATAAGAAAATAGAGATGTAAAAGATGCTCTTTCTCCTCAGTGAGTTGCATGCTCAGTTCTAATACTTGTAGCGTGTGCAGGGGCTCGGTGCCTCTTCTCCCAGGGTCCCCGAAGAGGAAAGCATCGCAAAAAACTCACCTGTCTGCTCTCCTTCTCTCCCTCATCACTCTTTCTTTTTTTTGTTATTTCCACTGTGTATACACATACTTCAACTTTACACACATTTGTTCTTTTTTCTTTAGAACAGGGACTGATGGTTCTTGAGCCATACAGACAGAGGAATTGAGGAAGAAGTAATCTTAGGGTTCAAAAGCATCTTTCTTTCTGGACTGGGTATCCCATACCATTCCTTCCAGGAACCCTCAGGGAACTGTGGCACCAATGTGTTTGTTTCTTGCTTTGAGCAAGACCCTAACTCACTGTGATGCATCCATGTGTATTCTTAGATGGTTCTACCTACGGCCCTGCCACATTCCGTGTTGTTTTCTCCTCTCTTTCTTCTTTAAATTTTCATTTATAAAATGGAAATATTGACAAGGCTATAGGATAAGAGGGGTACAACTCCACACAATTCCCACCACCAGAGCTCTGTATCCCCTCCCCTCCCCTGGTAGCTTTCCAGTTCTTTATCCCTCTGGAAGTATGGACCCAGGGTCACTGTGGGATGCAGAAGGTGGGGAGGAGGTCTGGCTTCTGTAACTGCTTCCCCGCTGAACATGGGCGTTGACAGGTCGGTCCATACTCCCAGCCTGTCTCTCTCTTTCCCTAGTGGGGCAGGGCTCTGGGCAAGCAGAGCTCCAGGACACATGGGTGGGGTTGTCTGTCCAGGGAAGTTAGGTTGGCATCATGGTAATATCTGGAACCTGGTGGCTGAAAAAGGGGATATAAAGCAGAACAGATTGTTAATTAATCATGAAAGTAAAGGCAAGAATATTGCAGATGAAGATTTGGGGTCTCTGTTTTGGAAAAAGCTAGTAGGTCTGTTTTAGGCATATTCCAAGGGGCCCATGACTTTACTAGTTTTTGCCTGAACCTGACAACTAATATGCAAGTGGACCCATGTTATTGTCTGGGGAAATGGTGTCAGAGTTGGAAAAAGGACTAGAAAGCTGGATCAAGGAAGAGAGTAGCTCCCAAATATGGGGAAAGTGTATAAATATTATTGACTGTATTGGCTTTAGGTTCATGATTACTCAACAATTTGGCTGTATATCTTAACTCTTTTTTCAGCCACCAGGTTCCAGACACTACCATGATGTCAACTGGATTTCCCTGGGCAGATGACCCCACCAATGTGTCCTGGAGCTCCCTTTCCAGAGACCTCTGCCCTACTAGGGAAAGAGAGAGGCAGGCTGGGAGTATGGACTGACCTGTCAACGCCCATGTTCAGCAGGGAAGCAGTTACAGAAGCCAGACCTCCTCCCCACCTTCTGCATCCCACAGTGACCCTGGGTCCATGCTCTCAGAGGGATAAAGAATTGGAAAGCTACCAGAGGAGGGGAGGGGATACAGAGTTCTGATTCAGCTTTTATAGTCCTTATTTTGTTTGACAAGGTTAGCTTTGGTGTGATTGAGGAATATGGAATAGGAGCTAGGTGAGGAGGATATCTAAGTCTAGGTAGAAAGTATTTCATTAGGTTATCTGTGGTGTCTTTTTAGGTCTTTCTGCTTGCTTCCTAAATTTACTGACTCAGCGCAAACTATTGTGCACTTTGGCTTTAAGGTATATGTTTCCCTAACTTATGAATACATGTACATATGCCCTATCTCATGGGCCCTGGTCTATGAGAGGGTCTTTTTATCAGGGAGGATTGTGATTACATAAGACAATGTAAGGCTTAAGCTTCTTACACTTTCAGAAATTTCCAGAACACCAACGCTGGATAGTGAACATTTGAAATACATTTCCCTTCCACTATGTTTATTTGGGAAATTTGGCTCTTGTGTGAACACTTAACTTTAAGTAAAGCATGCTGTGATGTTCTGAGAAATGTATTTGTTAATAATAGGTGACCTGGGCACCCAGCATCCGGTCAAGACTCTATTTCACTCATCAGACACCATAGTCATGTTCCCATCTAATTACTACCAGGAGATAAATGCTTCCTGTCACTAGAAACTCCACAGACAGTGAAGGACTGGGGACCTGGAGGTGTGATTTGTAGATCCCATCTGAGATGGCTCTGAAGCAATTACTGTGAACCACTGCCATGTGGCCTGCCTCTGAGATGCACTGCTGTTCAAATGGTTCCTATTGTGTTTTCCACCAGACACAGGGTAGTTTGTATAAAGATTGTGAGCTTTGCTTCTTCCTTGAAGAGATTTGCTTCCTAGGCACTTTCTTAACCTTGGCTGGCTGATAAAGAGGCTCCAAGAGCACATGGATTTCATGACTTTGGGATATTCATTGATGGAATTCCAGTAAGGAGGAGTGTGCTAGAAAGGAAAAAAAAATTTTTTCTAGTAGAAAAGTCAGTAGTATCAGAATGAATCAAAATTTAATTATAAACGACTCAAAGAAACTGAGGACTACTTATTCAAAAGCCAAGGACGGGAGAAGATCTTGTTTTTGGAAGCAGGTCCTCGCTTCTAATGGGAAGTGGCAGTTAATGGACAGTGTGGAGGAAGGAAGCAGGAGCCCCTTGCCTCCCTTCTTTCTGCTTGTTCCGTGCCAGATTTCAGAACCATCTCATTTACCAACCTTTGACTACATAGTGCAGTATTATTAACTACAGTCATCGTGTTGCCTGTGTACAGGAATTCTTTCTCTCTTTAGGATGAATTATTTCCTGGTGCCACTGGGTTTTCTCCACCAGATCTCTCCTTGGGATACATATAGCCACGAGATGGTATAAAACAGTTTATGTTCAAGATCACTTCCCCCTTCCTGACCTAATACAATATAATTCTTGTCCCCTGCTACACAGCTCTCATTTTTTTCTTTCCTAGATTGTCATGGTCTCTTACTTTACTATGCTTTGCTTTGGGGCTTGTCTTCTTTCTTTCTATTATTTTTTTAATTTGATAGGACAGAAAAAATTGAGAGGGGAGGGGAGACAGAGGAGAGAGACAGTGACACCTGCAACACTGTCTCACCACATTTGAAACTTTTTCTTGAAGGTGGGAACCTTGAAACTGTGTTTCCTGTGTGTGGTAACATGTACACTCAAGTAGGTGCACCTTTACCCAGCCCTTTCTTTTTATAAAAAAGTTTTCATCACAAGAAAAAAAAAAGAATTGTGACTAGTGTTTAATGTTAACTGGACTTGTTTGAACAGTTTATTTAAAAATATTATATGCAATTAATGAATATATACAAGCCTGTCGTACCATATATAATTTATGGAAAATGTTCAGCATGATTATCATCTGTACTCCTGAAACTAGCATCGTATTTTGCTAATTGTACCTGAATAAAAGGGAAAGGAAGAGAGAAAAGAACCATCTCAAATAAGAGGAGGGTAAGAGAGAGGCTCACAGGATATAGCAGGGATGAGAAGGAGTGAGGAGGAGGCACCTCTGAAAACTGAGGCCAAATGGAAACAAAAATAAAGAGAGAGCTGGGGGAGGGATGGGTTCTCTACTGTAATCTAAGTTTGCAGAAAATAAAATAAAATAAATTCAGTATCTGATACTAATGTAACACCATGTTTCCCAGCATGTCACCTCTCATTAATTCTTCTTGTAGTAAAACGTTGTATTTTAAAATAAAAAATAAATCAATTAAAAATTTAAAAAACTTCTATTTTTCATAACTTTATTGGGATATTAATGGTTTACAGTAATTTCGGGCTGGCTTCACGGGCGGGAGACAGACGACCCGGGACTCATGGCTGGGCTGTGCACGGACGCAGCGCAGTCTACGCAGAGCTAGACTAAACTACAACTAACTAAAAGGAACAATGTTGTCTTTATATATACTTCCCAAGTAGGGTGTGAACAGGATGTGACGCAGAGAGGGTGGAGAGAAAAGTGACTGGTGAAAATCAGGGTGTGACAAGGAGAGGGTCAGGGTGTGACAAGGAGAGGGTCAGGGTGTGACAAGGAGAGGGGGCGGAGCAGGTGAGAATTCTACCACTAAACCACCAGTGCCCTGGAGGGAAGGTGGTGCTTTATGTAAATGTAAAAGTGATTTATGTAAATAGACGGCAGTGGTTATGTGAATAGAATACAGTGGTTATGTGAATAGAATGCAGTGTTAAGCAGGGGGAATTTAAACCAAATGAAACAGAAGGGGTTTTAAAAAGCAGAATAAGAAGATACCAACACAGTACAGTTGTTGTACATAAGTACAATATTGTACATAAGTACAATAAATGTTACCTCTCTCTAAACTAAAAAAAAAAAAAAAAACAAAGACAAACCAACAAAAACCCCGAAAAACAGAGTAAGTGGGAGAAGAGGCAAGCGGAGGGCACCGCCCAGTGGGAGGCGGGCACATTGCGCCGCCAGCTCGGCTCCTGCACGCTCCAGCGGCCGCTCCCCAGTCCGGGACTCGCCCCCCCAAAAAGGAGAAGAGGGAGAAAAAAGGAGGCGGGGGAGAGGTGGGGGGACCATGCGGGAGGAGGCAAGCGCACTGCAGAGCCGGCCCCAGCTCCCTGCGCCGCCCGCCGCGGACGCGGATCAATAAATCGATAGGCGATGCTCGCTGGCTGTAGAATGGGTAGAGGATCCGGTGTCAGGCCGCCAGGGATGGATGGGCAGCAGCGACCGTCACCTCCAGATGAGCTCCCCGGCCAGGAGCCGCCAGCCCTTTGAACCCCGAGTCTATGACTGAGGACCGTGCACTGTGCAAGCTCTCCTCCCCACCCCGCAGCTCCGGGCAGGGCTGACGGCCGTCTTGGACCAAGTGGAGCCTGGCCGGGCCTGTCAGTGCAGACAAAACCCCAGGAGCCATGGATCCCCCAGAGGGCAGAGATCTCTGCTCGCAGGTGTGTGTTTCCTTCCCTCCAGAAGGGCTCTGACACAGGCCGGTAGTGCCCTCTGTTAACCCTTGCTCACACGGCAGCTTTTCTTTTCTTTTTTTTTTTTTTTTTCCCACTGACAATGGATTTTATTTTGTTAGTTGCTGTTCCGGTTAATCCATTGGAATTAATTTCTTTGACAAGTCATTATTCTTTTAAAATTTTTAAAAGAGAATTTAGGCTATTTTAAAATTTGCAGATTACATTTATTTTTTCTCATTAAGATTTCTTTTCTTTCTTTTTTTTTACTCATTTAATATTGAGTTGCAAAATTATAAGATAATAATTCCACACCTTTTCAAACACCAAAGTTCTGTGCCCCCATTTCTTCAATTGGAAATTGCAGTAATTCTCTCAAGGTCACTCATATGGGTAGACTATTATTTCTATAAATATCTATATTTGTCTTTTTTCCCCCTGGTGGTCCTGCCTTTTCTGCCTTTCTAAGTCACAGCTACATCTATTACTATTTTCAAGTGTCTTTTCTTTTTTTCCTCTTCTCTTATAAGGTATTGATGAAATTAGAGTTCAGAGCTCTCTGGTCATCTTCCTTGGGCATTTCTCTCCGTCTGGGAATATGAGCCAAAATTCTTTTTGGGGGCCACAGAAGGTGGGAATTCTGGTTTCTGTAATTACTTCTTTCCTGGACATGGGCACTGGCAGGCCGAGCCATAGCCCCAGACTGTTTATACTATTAATAATTTAACAGTGCTTTACAGAATCACAAGACTTCAGGAGCATACTTTCACACCCACACTGGATGAGCATTACTGTCCCCATCATCAAAACCCCCCGCCCACCACAGTTCTCACAAAGCCCAAGAGACAGTGTGATCACCATTGTTTTTGCAAGTCCATTTGCTCTAGATATCTATAATCCAAATGTGAGCAAAGCAGTGCAGTAAGAGCCCTTTACCTACTTACCTGTTTTCACTTAGCACAACCTCCTGCAGTTCTATCCATTTTGTCCCAGATGACAGGATATCATATTTTTAAATTGCAGAGTAGTACTCTGTGGAGTACATGTCCCATCGCATGTTGGGATTTTACAGTTGTTGGGTTTTTCTGTACAACCTCACTGGAAAGTGAGGAAACTATTAGGCCTTACTGCTTACCTTGGCTTCTTGCTGTGACTATGAAAATCACCACCTGAACCTTGTTCTAGGCAACTCAGTGGAGCCCCGGAGAAAGAGGGTGGTCAGTGAGATTGTGTGTGTGTGTGATTCATACATGCTGTCTGTTGATTACACTCCAGTGTTTGGTTAATAAAATGAAATACGAAACCAAGGCTGGAGAGGTGGTACAGTGGATAAAGTGGGGACTCTGAAGCATGAGGTCCCCAGTTCAATCCCCAACATGGTATGTGCCAGAGTGATGCTCTGGTTCTCCCCGTCTCACTCTCATTAAGCAAATATGTAAACAAACAAGTAAATAAATAAACAAATAAATGATTGGTTGCATTTAGAAGCTTTCTCAGATTTCTCTGTGTGCCATATTGTAAGCTGGGTAGCAGAGGGAGGGAGAGAGGATTCTAAGATTCTGTCCTCATATGAAAAGCACAGACACAAAAACAAAAAGTTAACTTTGAGATACAAATGGCAGTAGATATTTGATTCAGGTACACTACACAGAGAGTTGGTTCATACAAATATTTATATGCACACGAGAACATTTATTGCTTTGCTTTACTCATCACGGTTGCTTGTCTCTGTTTATCTCCCAGAGAGACACAAAGACATTGTCTCCACACTGTTCTCAGTCTGTCTGCTGGTGTAAAATGTTAGCTGGTATCCCTGGCATCTTTATCCTAAAAGGGGGACTTGTGGAGCAGGAAAGCTGCCCCACGTTGGTCAGGGAAGCAGGACGGCAGAAGCACACTGAGAACACAGAAACTGCTGGAAAGAAATACCACCGGGATCCTTATTGTCGCTTCTATTTTTTTCTCCAATCCCAGCTGATGCAAGATGTCACATGCTTCAGATCAGTCCCAGCCACAGCCAATATTAAAGGTGGTGGCCTGGGAGTCTGTAGTGGCCTGGATGCGATGATATTAGGTTTCCAGGACACTTTCTGGTGGAGGGTGATAAATAGAGTCACCTTGAAGCGTGTCTGGGCTGGCTCTGGGCTGAGGAGGCCCCTTTCAGTCTTGCCTCCTTTTCATCTGGCTGGCTTTGATGCTGGCCATGCTGATAGAGTTGCTCCGCCAGGCACTGGCCTTCCCATTGATTTTTCTTTCTTGTTGCAGCTGATTTAGAAACAGCTTCTAGGTCTCTATCTGGGTAACCTGAGTGCAGAGATGCCCCTAGGAAACAGAATGTTATATGGGCACACGGTTATCTGAAAGACTCTTCTGGCCTCGTTAGTGGCCTGTTTCCCCCTTCTTCCTTCTTTTCTTCTCCCACCCTCCTCTCATCCTCCTCTCTTCCTCCTGTTCCCTTTTCTACTTATTTTTTTTTCTCACCAGGGAACTCAGTGCCTGCATAATTACTCCACCCTTCCCAGTGGTCATTTAACATTTATTTTATTTTTAGATAGATACAGATTTCAAAAGCAGAGAAGTAGGTATAGATAGGTAGATAGATAGATACCAGACCACGTGGTGGGGACTGGATTTCAACCTGGATTGTACACATAGCAAAACAACACAAAGGCACAAGTGAGCCTTTTCTCCAGCCACAGTGGCCATTTTCTACTTTCCTCTGGATAGTGAGAAAGACAGAGATGTGGGAGAGAACGTGAGCATGAATCCTCCACTCATAAAGGTTCCCTACTGCAGACACTCTCATGTGGTGACCTGGGCCCTAATCCGGGTCCTCCTGGGTAGTGATGTGTGTGCTCGGCCAGATGAGTCACCTGCTGGCCCCCACGAGATCACACTGGGAAGACCCATTGCTTTAAAATTCTGCTTCAGTGGAGACTGGGACTCAAATTTTGACCAGGATAATTTGAATGATTATCTTAATCCTTCAACATCTCCCCCAGCACCTATGGACATCTAATTTTTGATAAGGGCCCCAAAGTATTAAATGGAGAAAGGAGGTTCTCTTCAATAAATGGTGCTGGAATAATGGGTTGAAACATGCAGAAGAATGAAACTGAACCACTTTATCTCACCAGAAACAAAAAAAGTCAATTCCAAGTGGATCAGGAACCTGGATGTTAGACCAGAAACAATCAAATACTTAGAGGAAAACATTGGTGGAACACTTTCCCACCTAAACCTTAAAGACATCTTTGATGATACAAACCCAATTGCAAGGAAGACTAAAACCAAAACAAATCAATGGGACATCAAATTGAAAAGTTTCTGCACAGCCAAAGAAACCATGACCCAAAGAGATCCCTCACAGAATGGGAGAAGTTCTTCACATGCCATACATCAGATAAGAGACTAATAACCAAAATATACAAAGAGCTCAGCAAACTTAGCAACAAAAAAGCAAATGATCCCATCCAAAAATGGGCAGAGGATATGAACAGAACATTCACTACAGAAGAGATCCAAAAGGTTAACAAACATATGAAAAATTGCTCCACATCAAGGAATGTCAGAGAAATGCAAATAAAGACAACATTGAGATACCACCTCACCCCAGTGAGAATGTCATACATCAAAAATGACAGCAACAACAAATGCTGGAGAGGTTATGGGGACAAAGGAATGATCCTGCACTGCTAGTGGGAATGTAAATTGGTCCAACCTCTGTGGAGAGCAGTCTGGAGAACTCTCAGAAGGCTAGAGATGGACTTTCTTTATGACCTAGTAATTCCTTTCCCAAGGACTCCATAACACCCAACCAAATAAATATGTGTACACATAGGAATGTCAACCCTCCTTACTCAGATGAGACCTTTCCTTTCTCATAGGACTCCTTAATTCCATTTCGGGTGGTTTACTTCCTAACAAAGTCCCAAAACCTGCATAAAGATCAGGTCCCATGAGATAGGGCATATGTTCACATATATCCATAAATTAGGGCAAAATATATACCTGAAAGAAAAAGTGCACAATATTCTGCAGTGAGTCAATAAATGAAGCAAACAAGTAGAAAGACCTAAAATGACACCATAAAGTTCCTAATGAAATAGTTTCTACCTGGGGGGTCTAGTGGATTAAGTGCACATGTCGCAAAGCTCAAGGACCAGCTTGAGGATCTTGGTTCCAGCCCCCGGCTCCACACCTTCAGGGGAGTCACTTCACAGGTGGTGAAGCAGGTCTGCAGATGTCTGTCTTTCTCTCCCCCTCTCTGTCTCCCATCCTCTCTCCATTTCTCTCTGTCCTATCCAACAGTTGTTGTTTTCGCCGGGCTATGTTGTTTTCGCCAGGCTGGCTTCACTGGCGGGTAACAGACGACCAGGGACTCATGGTTGAGCTGTAGGCAGTATCTCTTTATTCGTGCAGGATGCAGCACAATCTAAGCCCAGCTAAGCTAAACTCAAGGTACTGTAAAACTCACAATGCTGTCTTTATATATACTTGCCAAGTAGGGTAGAAACAGGATGTGACATAGAGAGGGTGGAGAGAAAAGTGACTGGTGAAAATCAGAGTGTGACAAGGAAGGGGGCAGAGCAGGGAGAATCCTATCACTGAACCACAAATGCCCTGGAGGGAAGGTGGTGCTTGTTAACAGAGGTTATGTAAATAGAATGAAGTGGTTATGTAAATAGAATAGTGTTAAGCAGGGGGGATTTAAACCAAATGAAACAGAGGGGTCTCATGCATACCAACAAACAGTGACAGCAACAATGACAGTGATAACAACAACAACAACAACAATGATAAAGAACAAGGGCAACAAAAAAGGGGAAAAGGTAGCCTCTAGGAGCAGTGGATTTGTAATTCAGGCATCAACTCCCAATGATAACCCAGGAGAAAAAGAAAAAGAAAAAAGAAATAGCTTCTACATAGACCTAGATAATCTTAGACCTGGATTAATCCCCAAATAAAGAAAATAATAATAATCACAATAGTTAACAGTAGTTTTGCGGTATAAACATACCCCAAAATTGCATACCCCAAAACTGTTAACTCTTGTGATTATGTATTTTTTTCTTTTTGGGGGATTAATGGCTTATAGTCAATAGTCAAATACAGTAGTTTGTTCTTGTGTAACATTTCTCAGTTTTTCACATAACAATTCAGCCCCCATTAGGTCCTCCTTTGCCATCATGTTTCAAGACCTGAGACCCCCCACCACCACCACTCCAGAGTCTTTTACTTTGGTGCAATACACCAACTCCAGTCCAAGTTCTGCTTTGTGTTTCACTTCTGTTATTATTTTTCAACTTCTGTCAATGAGTGAAATCATCCCATACTCATTCTTCTCCTTCTGACTTATGTCACTTAACAGGAGTTCTTGAGGCTCTTTCCAAGATGAGGTGAAGAAGGTGAATTCACCATTTTTTAATAGCTCAGTAGTATTCTATTGTGTATATAGACCACAACTTGCTCAGCCACTCATCTCTTGCTGGACACCTGGGTTGCTTCCAGGTTTGGGCTGTTACAAATTGTGCTGCTAAGAACATATGTGTAAACAGATCTTTTTGGATGGGTGTGTTGGGTTCCTTAGGATATATCCCCAGGAGAGGAATTGCAGGGTCATAGGGTAGGTCTATTTCTAGCCTTCTGAGAGTTCTCCAGACTGCTCTCCACAGAGGTTGGACCAATTTACATTCCCACCAGTAGAACAGGAGGGTCTTTTGCCCTCAAAACCTCTCCAGCATTTGTTGATGCTGTAATTTTTGATGTATGACATTATCACAGGAGTGAGGTGGTATCTCATTGTTGTCTTTATTTGTATT
>NC_080179.1:77772672-77777672 GCF_950295315.1 Erinaceus europaeus | reverse complement strand
TAACATTTATTCAATATAGAACAACATGTGAAATATTCATTGTGAACAAAAGCAAGTTAGGGGCAATACACAAAAATAAATTATGGTGGGAGGGTCCAGAGGACAACATGATGTGATGTGTTTAATTTACTCAGTTATGAAGGGACCTCTGGGGTATTGGGTTATAAAGAATAATGTTACATTTAGAACACGGGGCTCAGTTGGGTAGGTATTAAGGACTTTCAGACATGGCTAGGATTGGAGAAAGTCTCCTGGTTGGGGGGAATGAGGGAAGCTGTGTTCTACTGTTGGAGACATCTACTTGGCGGAAGTACTGCTTCAGACTCTATTCTGTCCATGGATATTTCTTAAGATTGTTTTCTTAGAAATATCACTGGAAAAACAGTCACAATAGGTGGGAAGATGCTTGGTGCTGAATCCTGCCATTTTCTAAATCCTTCCACTTGCTGTGAAGTGATTCCTGCGACTGTTAGCAAGGACAAAGCACGTGACTGGCAATTTTGCAGTCTCACATCCTCCACCTCAAGCCAATTCCTAATTTTCTATCTTTTATCTTTTGCCATTCTTTTCTGCTCCCCCTTTGGCCCTGTCAAAACATATTGTTCAGTTAGAGACTAAAAATATTTTCCCATCGATTGAGGTTATTGATTTTTTTTAATCTGTACTTTGGCTGGGAGCGCACGGGTGAAGGGTGAGAGTTCACCGTCTTAGTCTGCCGTTTTCTCTGACTGGCAGGAGGATGTATTGGCAGCAGATCTGATTTACCTGGCTGGGCAGAGTGGCACATGTTTGGCCATGTGAGACAGCCCTCTATCACTTGCTGGGAATACTGTCCTTTGTCACCCTGGTTGTTGTTTGTAGGATTTCTTGAATAATCCACTTGCCTATTGATTTCATCCTGGTTTCAAAGGCAGGGGAAATATTTCCTAGGGTTCCAAGCATGATCTGACTCTGTGCTTTCTGGGCTTTTGGTAACGTAGTCACATTGCATGAATCTGCTAGGGTGGCCATGCCACTCAGTGGGCAGGTGGTCTTGGATCCTATCTATTCATGGTATCAGGTCAGACTCTGATGTGGCTGGATCAAACTGGCTCAGGTGACCCTGTCTTTTCCAACACAGGAAGCCACCCAGAACTGCCGGAAGTTACAGTGGAGTCCCAGGATGGCACCCAAAACTCTCCAGTCTGTATCAGGAATGTGGATGTTAGAGCCCTAGCCACTGTCAGAGTGATACACACTTTCTGACTTGGTAAGTGGTCTCTTTCCATCCACGGTCCTCAACATACTCTTATATCCTCCAGGGTTATTGCTGGAGATCCATGAGGTGCTATGAATTCACTGCTTTGGAGGCCAATCCCCCCCACCATTTTATTGGATAGGACAGAGAGAAATTGAGAGGTGAGGAGAATACAGAGGGGAAGACAGACACCTGCAGACCTTTGCTGCTTGTTAAGTGCCCCCCCCGCAGGTGGGGCGTGAGGACTTGAACCCTGATCCTTGTGTGGGTCCTTGAGCGTGGCACTCTGTGCACTCAACTAGGTGCACCACCACTGCCCCTTCCAAGAGGCAATATTCTGAAGCTGTGGGTGTACATGCTTTTGTGCAGACATGAGTCAACCTGTTAGTGCACACACATGTTAAAGCCTCCAGGTTTGCTAAAGCTTCAGTATAAGATGAGAATCTAAAGTCTGGGTGTATGAGGCATGAGACCCTCTGGTGGCAGAGAGGGTTGTAGGTACCAAGCAAATATTTCAGAAGAATTAAAGGAGGGATGGTTGGCCAGGATCGACAGAGAAACTCCCGCAGTAAAGTCACTCTTAGAAGCATTTAGGTCCTACCCTTCTATGACTATTTTCATTTACCCTGAATAGTCTAAAGTGTATTCCATTTTAAAATTTTGTATTTATTTTTGTGGACACCAGTGCTCTTGTGGGGGAACAGTGCCTGTGTGATGAACACACTGCGCTGGAGAGACACCTGCTGCACTACTTCATAGGTCATGAAGATTCCTTTTTCACCACTGTGCACTAGGACCCCAGAGCCCTCCTTCCCTTCCCTCCCAAAACTACATGGCTTTGTTGCAATACATGCTATCCAGTCCAAACGCCACATTGCAGTTTCCCTTTCTTTCTTTCTTTCTTTCTTTCTTTCTTTCTTTCTTTCTTTCTTCTTTCTTTCTTTCGTTCTGCCTATTCTCCTTTCAGATTCCTTGACTTCTGCTTGTTAAAGTCAGCCAAGCCAATTAGCTGGGTTTTCTCCTAATTTTCCCCTGACAGAACATCAGATTGGCTCACACCTCCTGCTAAGTGACTGGCCTTTTACAGTTGGCTATCTTTCTCAGATGGATCTGTTCTCTTCTCTTACTTCCAAATGTCTGCCTTTCTCTGCTGGTTATGTTGGGGCTTAGATTTCAGGACGTTTATCTTTCAAGTACTCGTATTATGATGTTTGAATTTAGGAACTTGAGGTTGTGGAATAAGCCTGCAGACAATTGGGTGCACGTATCCACAAGATCCTTGTATTACCAATGGTTGTGGGCCAATCCCTCAAAAGAAATCCTTATTGGGGGCTTGAAATATAACTGCTTCCCATGTGCACAACCCAGATTTGAGCCCAGGACCCCCATTATTGAAGGAAGTGTTAGTGCTGTGGTCTCTTTTCCTATCACTCTGCTTTTCTGTCTCTGAAAAGGTCAAGATGGGAAGGGATCTTGTACTGCTAAGGTGAACCTTCAGTGTAATCATGAGTGAGCAGGTAGATAAGCAGGTAGAATGCGTGATTCTCATGCATATGGCCCTAGGTTTGGGTCCTGAAAATCTGGACCACTGACTTTGAAGATGGAAAAAGGGCTCATAAGTCGATGAATAAAGCGTTTGAAGCAGGAAAAGGCTAGAAACCTAGTCCTTCCCAAGAGGCTGTAGAGGAAACTTGCCCCTGGCCGTACTTTAGTTTTGGTTCAGTTAAAGGAACTGTGGACTTCTGGCTTCTAGAACAATACGAGAAGACATTCTGTTCTATCATGTTTGAAAAGTATAGCACAATAATCTTACCCAGCCACAAGAGACTTATACATCCAATAAGACAGAACCTTGGTTTTGAAAGGTGTTGTCCTCATAGGTTTATGCAAATCATGCTAATATTCATGAACTTGGTTGCACCTATGTTTTCAAGACCAACGTTGAATGTACTTTTTGATCTTCAAATTTCATCTTAGATATTGCTTGAAAATATTGAGTGAGATAATGCTGGGTTAAAATCAGAGACTTTGGGCTGGGGAGACAGCATAATGGTGATGCAGAAGAATTTCATGCCAGAGGCTCTCAGGTCCCAGGTTCAGTCCACAGTATAACCAAAAGCCGGAGCTGAGCCATGCTCTGGTTAAAAACAATAATGTTGATAACACCTTTACATATTACCCCTGTAGAATAATGGTTAGGCAAATATTCGGTTAGTTGTGTCCACTTAAGATGACTTATAAAACTAACCATCAAAGAAACCACCACTCAAACAAATAAACTCCTTAAAAAAATGAGTAAAGATCTTTACATGCCATACATTGGACAAAAGTCTAATAACCAAAATATAAAGAGCTCACTAAACTCAGCAGTAAAAAAACAAATGACCCCATCCAAAAATGGGGATAGGATATGAACAGAATATTCACAACAGAAGAGATCCAAAAGGCTAATAAACATGAGAAAATGCTCCAAGTCATGGATTGTCAGAGAAATGCAAATAAAGACCACAGTGAGATACACTTCACTCCTGTGAGAATGTCAAACACCAGAAAGGACAGTAATAACAAATGCTGGAGAGGTTGTGAGGCAAAAGAGCCCTCCTACACTGCTGATGGGAATGTAGATTGGTCCAACCCCTCTGGAGAGCAGTCTGGAGAACTCTCAAAAGGCTAGAAATAGAACTCAGATCAGATCAAATCGATGGGATTTACAGTCAATCCCTGATCCAGCTTTCTGGTCCTTTTTCCAGCCATGACATCCTCTCCCCAGACAATAACTTGGATCCATCTGCATATCAGATGTCAGACTCAGGAAAAAAGAAAAGAAAAGAAAAAAAAACAGTATAGTTATAGGCTCTTTGGAATATAACTAAAAAAAGACTACTATCTATCTCAGAATGGAGAATTCCCCCAACTCTTCATCTGAACTATTCTAGGCTTTAGGTTCGTGATTAGTCAACAATTTGTTTGTCTGTATATGTCAACTCTTTTTTAAGCTACCAGGTTCCAGATGCTAACATGATGCCAGCCAGACTTCCCTGGGCAGATGAGCCAACCAATGTGTCCTGGAGCTCTGCTTCCCTAGAACCCCAGCCCACTGGGGAAAAAGAGAGACTGGCTTGGGAGTATGGATCGACCTGTCAACGCCCATGTTCAGTGGGGAAGCAATTACAGTAGTTGTGGTATATATACACGCAATGTAATACTACTCAGCTATTAAAAATGGTGATTTCACCATTTGCACCCCATCTTGGATGGAGCTTGAAGAACTCATGTTAAGTGAAATAAGTTCCATAGCCCCCATGTCCACTTGGTCGATTCCAAATTATATTCCTCCATGAGGATCATTTCTGGAACCATCCGTTCCACCCCGGTTCCATGGCTGTCAGTTCTTAGCAACATCGCCCAGCCAGATATTCGTCGGGATGCGGCATCATCTAAGTTCATTTCCCACGTCTACGCTCGACCGGACCTGCCAATCTACGCGGATATCTTCGCCCACCCTGTCCAACGCTTGACGTCTTGTCACCCAATCTGGTCCCCTACGCCTACACTGAACTTCTCTGTTCCAGACTCTTGGAAACAGAGTTGGCAGTCAGCTGAGGTAAGGAACAAACACCTCATCACAGACCCCTGCAAGTGTCAACCCGGCTTTGACCTAGCACGTTATGATCGGGCCCTCCTCCATCGCTATCGAACAGGCCATGGCCGGTGCGCCGCTATGTTCCATCGCTGGGGAGCCAGAGACGACCCGAACTGCCCC